>NC_056727.1:930744481-930761981 GCF_019279795.1 Protopterus annectens | reverse complement strand
CATTCTTTTTGGTGATACTGCATCAGTGGAAGTTGAGTGTGTTGTGCAATGCTGCTTAATATAGTCACTACTATTTTGGTAGTTACTGTACTAGCTATTTTGTTCCCTCCACAGCCCTCACTGCCCAACTTCGTCTTTCTCTATTAACTTTAAATGTTACTTCTCGACTTCTCTACCACTGCCTTCTACTAGTCCTTTCTGGCATAATTCAACAATTAAACAGACCTTATGAAAGTCGCCAACGAGTCTGTAGACCAGGCAACAATAACCGCTCGCAACAGTTCCTCCAAGGTTGCTGCCCTGGCACCTCATCTATAACCCATTCTAGTCTTCAGACTCCAGTGTTCTGGAGTAACCAGCAACTGTAAACTTGATTTCTTTATACTCAGAAAAAAATCTCCAAGGGATCTTTCAATAAGCATCCTGGCTGGTTTTCATATTGTTAATTTTTCAGAAGCCTCTGCGTCTCAAGAAGTGAAACTCAATTTCACCACTGTTGACAATAATAAAACTGAAACTTCCATCCTATATCAGGGAGTCCTACAGAAAGACAAAGATCACCTTTTATTCTCTTCCCTCCATCACAAAATCTTAGGCTCTGATGAAAGTACAGCAGCCATGAATGCTCAGAATGTTTTTTGTCAGTCCCCCACTCTGTTTTACTAATAGTCTTTTTCCAGTTTGCAGGCTTGCTTCTCCCTTACTTATATAACCGTTGACAAGCCCCACAGTAACAAAGGAGAAAAGCAAGTGACAGCTGCCAAATCCATACAACTGCACACTTTGTCAGAGGAACATGAACTCACAAGGTAAAAATCTCCTCCACAACTCCCGAGCAAATATTCCTGATAACGTAGATCTATTACCAAAAATACTGGGGAGAAGTGCATATTAAGGCTATGGGCAGTTAATGAGCTTCTTCCTATAGTTCAAGGAATGACTCCTTCAGCCTCTCTGTTTACTGTGAAACTCAGTTACTTCAGAGTGCGCTTCAGAGTCACCACAGAAAAGGGACACTTTTGTCAAGGAGTACCCAAGTACACAAATTAAAAACTACACATGAAATGTCTAGTCCTGCAATTGGATATTTATACCTAAATTCTTTATAAATATTCCTTCTAAGTCTTTTAATCTATTGCTACGGCTTGTGGTTGTCACTAAGCCTTGATCTAGTACATAGGACAAGCTACAGTGTCTTATTGTGCATATATGTATATGTACTAATACATGTGCACGTACATATGCACACGTACATGCATACACATGTATACGTGCACACACAAATGCCTATCTGCCCAGCCCTGGGACATTGAGGAATTTAGTACTGACTACCCTCCAAGACAACCCATGGGCACTGGTTGGGGCAGGATGGAAATGAGCAGCCTACAGCAGCAGCTCACCCCTCTGCAGGGTTGGCTGTGATCACTGCACTGACAATTGCAGGTATATTACCCACTGCCGTGAGCCAAGTGAACCTATGTGGCTAGCGAGGGAGGGCCATAGACACAGGAACATGCAAGTGTCCTTTGCAAGCAGCAGCTGTAGGTAGAGCTTGTGAACCACTGTGGATAAGGGTAAGATGGCAAGGACCCAATCACTTGCATAGGACTGCTCCCACTTCTAGTTCACTAAGCTCTCACCCTGGAATAACAAATGGGCTGTACTGCACTCACCACAGAGGAATGAATAGGTCAAGTGAGTGGCAAGAAGGGTTAAGGGCTACTCACTCAGTTGTGGAACACACAAAAACACCACTTTAGTAACAGGGTAGCAAAGTGGTAGACAGCATATACCACCATAAAATACTGTGGTGTGTGCAGCTGTGGCTATTTTACTACCATGAAGAATTTCTTACTCCACTCCTTTCCACACTTCACACACAGTCACAGTGGAAAGCACATTTGTACCTTCCCCCTGGTAATAATACCCAAACGCTAGAAAACCTACTCAGTTCTCTGTCCAACCAACTACCCCAAGAAACCATAATACTTGGTGATTTCAACATCGATTGGAAAACCTGCGCAGCCCAACAACCTACTAACCGTATTAATCTCCATGGTTACTCTCAATTAATAACAACTACAACTAGAATCCATAAACCAAATAAGAAAGAAACAATTCTGGACTGGATTCTAATTAATAACGCCCCCAGTAACTATACTCCAGGAACACTTCCTGATAGTATTAGTGATCACACACTTACATATGTTATCAGACAAAAACTGAATATTCCTAATATGCATAAACTTAGAAGATGCCGCTCAAAAAGATTTTTCAACCCTAATAACTTCCTTACTGAATTACAGGCATGTGACTGGTCACCTTTATCACACCTTGAACTTAATGAAGCAGTTACCTATTTTAACACAAAGTTTCTACAAATCCTTGACTATCATGCTCCATTCCACTCTACTAGGATAAAAGCCAAAACTGCCCCTTGGCTTACAAAGCAAACAAAAGAAAAAATGATCCTTAGAAATAAAACCTGGGCTAAATGGAAAGCTACCAAATCTCCATCTGACCATCTCCTCTACAAACAGTTAAGAAATACTACCAAGAAAGACACTCTTAGAGACAAAAAGGAATTTTATCTTCACCTTCAAAAAACCACACAAAATACCCCTCAAAAATTTTGGTCAGGTATTAATAACCTTCTTAAACCAGGACGTTCTCCTACTCCTACCCCCTCAGGATTTAACCCTAATACCTCTACCCAGATCCCAGATGCCTTTAATAACTACTTTACAGAAGCCATTCTAACACTAGCAAACTCACTACCAACACCTACTGCATCCTCACATAATACCTCTCCAGCCTCTACTAATGTCTTTCAAATCCAACCTGTCTCTTCTTCTATCATATATAAGCTTCTCTTAAAACTAAAACCGTGCACCCCATCGGCTGACCAACTCCCTTCTGAATACTTACAAATTGCTGCAAAAGCTATATATCACCCAATATCTATTCTAATAAATAGGACCATCTCTGAAAGGAAAATCCCTTCAGTTTGGAAGATATCTCACATAATTCCCCTTCATAAAGGGGGCCCTTCCTCTGAATTATCCAATTATCGTCCTATTGCCTTACTGTCCCCATTAGCTAAGATAATGGAAAGGTGTATACACAAACAATTTCTTAACTACCTTCTCCAAAACAACCTTCTAGCTGACTGTCAACATGGTTTCAGGCCCCATCACAGTACTACTACTGCCCTTCTATCCTTTGCTGACTCCATAAATAGAAATCGAAACAGTAACCTTCTCTCTTCTGCACTATTTATAGATCTATCAAAAGCTTTTGATATGGTTAACCATAACATACTTCTTGAAAAACTTAACAACCTCTCCTTAAGCTCACATACTTTACAGTGGTTTAGAAGCTATCTTGAAAACAGGCAACAAGCAGTTCTTTGGGAGAACAACCTTTCATCTTTACTCCCAGTAAATGTTGGTGTTCCACAAGGATCTATCCTTGGACCCCTTCTTTTCTCAGTATTTATTAATGACCTATATTTGAACGCATCACAAGCAACCTGCATCCAATATGCAGATGACTCGACATTGATCTGCTCTGCCATAAATATTTCCTCTCTCCAATCCATCACCCAAACAACCTTTCATAACGTTGAAAAATGGTTTATGCAGCACTGCCTCCTCCTTAATCCCAAAAAAACAAAGCTTCTTCTCTTTACTCCTACTAATAAATCTCCTACACCTCTCTTTACTATCACCTCAGATAATTCTACCTGCATTAACCCTGACAATACCACTCGACTATTAGGTGTAACCATTGACAACCATCTGAACTTTGATGACCAAATTAATAGTACTATTAAAGCTGTTAATAAAAAAATTGGGACACTCTACAGAATTAAACCCTTCCTTAACCCAGCAGCTAGAAAAACCATTGCACAGACCCACCTGCTCTCCACCCTTTTTTATGCTTCAGCTATATATACCACACTATCTAAAAATAACATCAATAAACTCTCAACCTGCTATAACAGTATAGCGAGATTCATTAATGCAACTCCCCTTAGAACTCACCACTGTCACAACCTGAAACAACTAAATTGGCTAGAACTAAATAACCACCTACTCTACCAACAACTACTTATCATTCATAAAACCCTTCATTTCCCTGAAAATACTCCAAGCCTGGCTAGACTTATTTCTCCATATAAGAACCTAAACACACTTCGTTCCGCCAATAAGTTTCTAGTATCCATAACTAAATCATATAATAAAGCTGGGGATGCACTATTTTCAAATTCCATAGGGAAACGCTGGAATCTAATCCCTCAAGAAATAGCTACTCTACAGTCCACTGTTCAAAAGAAAAATCAAAGCACATCTTACTTCTCAATGGCTATGTCCCTGTACCAATCCCGATTGAAAGTATGTCTTAATATGCCTTTTTATTTTTTCTTTCTGTCCCCTTACCTGATGCTTTCTGGAGTTGAGAGTTGAATCCTAAGGTATGCCTATATTTCTTATTAACTTTAGTATGTAGTTCTTATATTTTGTTGTATAACTTGACTTAATGTTTTTTAATATCATAGATATCCTCTCTTGTACCTTGTATAAATCTATTAAGAAAATTCTGAAATTGTTATAAATCACTGTAATTTTTATCTATACTGGAGCTTTTCTCCCCGGGCCTCTACTGTAAACGGATATATGTCCAGCTAGACTAGCCCGGTCAACAAATGTAAAATAAATAAATAAATAAATAAACATTAGGCTACATTTCAAATTTTTTTTTAAACACACTTGACATTGTTAGCCATTACACAGCTGTCTTAACTGGGGGCACAAAAGTCGTTGCATAACTACCGCAGGAGTGGTATTTGGGGCAACAGCATATTCTGGGTGAGTACCATGTGATGAATGCGATTCAGAAGCACCAAGCTGCAGAGTTAAGGACAAAACTGACACAGTGCATAAGAACCAGTGCAGCAAAATGGGCTCCTTCAGTATCTGAGCAAACACACTAACAGGGTTTGCTCACCCTTAGTGAAGGCCATCCGTCACCAATAACAGCAATTAGTCTTCTCCCAGTAAAGTATTGCAAAAAATGAGCAGCTTATCCAAAAAAAGGAAAAAAAAGTTTCATTACGGCTCAAATTATAAAGAGGTATTCAGGATTATATAACGTGCATGACTCTAATATTTCTATGAAAATTCTGCCTCTAAGAAAGCACAGTTGAAAACCACAGTGATCGAAAACAGCAATCAGACAGCTAATTTTTGTAAATTTATTCAACAATCCAAAACAGAAATTGAGAATTCAAAACATTTTCTCAGCCAGCCACTGAAAAAGATGCTTATAAAGTTGTTTACTGACTCTGTAGTTCTTTTCTTAGACATGTACATGCCATTTGCCAAGAGAGAGATCAGCTTTATTTAAACAGGCAACTCGTTTTTTCGCCAGTAAAGTTCAAAATGCCAGCACATTGTTGTCCTGTGACACAGGCACAGCACCTGTGAAATAAATAGTACTGCTATATCTGTACAGCATTTTATGAGATGCCTACAGCCTGCCTATGACAGGTAAACTGTGACCTGAGGCAAGAAAAATTCTAGTCATGTGCACAGTTGCCTTGCATGGGGTCAACATACCCCAAATTACTAACTACATAAGTAAGCAGTTCTCCCCTCAGCTGCAGCAACAGTGCCACCACACTGATAGTACGTCTTGTTGTAAATAAAGACACAGCATGAAATGAACAGGACTCTGTGCTTACAGAACTACCTAGCTTGTTGCCGGACTTTGGTAAACAACTGCCCCAACTAAGACCACCAAACAGTAAGATCACTTGGAGAGGCAGTAAATTTTCCTGAGAATCATATGCTCCCTTTCCTCCATTACAAACTCAAGACATTCTCATAAAAGTAACAGCTCTAGATTTCTCTCTCTGTGATAAGACAAATGTCAATAAAGCTGTACACATAATAGTAAAGCACCTTTAGAAACTTTTACCAAACACAGATTTGCACAGTAATGTACTTTTAACTTATTCTACTCAAAATTACAGATTTAGCAAATGTAAACACTTCAAACTATTAAAAAAATGCCTCTCTCAATTCAGCTAGTCTCACTGCAACATCATTTCATTGCAGAACAGAACTGTACGGGGCTGTTGTGAAAAGTCAAGAAAAAGCACACCTCAAAGGTAAAGACTGTTTTGAAATTATGAGAGACAAGCTCCCTCTTACTTTTTTTCACAGAACAATCCTGGACTTGCATTCAACAAGTGCTACACCCACTGACCTGAAGTAATCATGTGGGGGTGAAGAAGACTGAAAACAATTTAAATGAAGCATAGGCCTGACATTTTTCTCTAGCTTTTGGAGCTGCAGGTATCTGGCAGCAGTCTTCGGCTAACTAAAAACTGGTCAGTTATTTTTGTCAAACCCAAAAGCTCTCTGGTCTTTCTGTCCAAGGCATGAGGTAAGCATATGACCCTGTAGACCTGATCAGATCTTGGTAGTGAGCACAGAACTAGGTAATACTCATCATGGAAGCCAGTACAACAACTGAAGACCAAACAACTTCTTAGCTCCTAGATGACTCTTCTTACATCACATTCAAAAAGTCCAGTAGCACTTCTCATTTGGACTGCTTAGCCAGTTCTGGGTCAGTAAATCAGTTTCTTGTATCCTTGGGATAATCAGCATACTAAGCCTGGTGTAGCCTAGCCAATACTATTACAAACTCTCAGCTCTCTTGCACCTCATGATTATTCAGAAAGTGATGCACTATCAGAGTCGTTTCCTCCTGAAATATTGCTTACACTAAGCACTGCTACCTCTCTATCACAGTACAGCCCAATCATATTAACGTGCTGCATCTGCTCTGGACTCCTGTCAGACAGTTTTACCACACGGATAACATTTGTCTAACAATTAAAAACACTTCCCATACTCTCTGTAGCTTATTCAGCCCAGCAGAATCAGAAAAGTCTTATTTTATCAAAAGGACAGCTGTGTACACTAACCATAAATGTAGATGTTCAAGTGTATTCACTGTTACAGTCATCACACTTGCGTTATCTGCCTGCAGGCAAGTCCTCAGTTGGTCCGAATACCAGAGTCTTGGGATTTCTGTGTCGGATGCTAATGCCTCTTCCACGACGTCAGGTCAAGGGTATAAAACATGCAGCCGATGCCATTACATCAGTTTTTCTTGCCCCAGATGTCAGGAGCCCCCAAAACAGGAAGCAATCAAATGGTGTGGAACACCTCCAGTAAAAAGTAAATACCATTTCCATAAGATATGGGCAAAAAAGAGGATAGGTAGAAAGTACAGAAAGACAGGGGGCTGGTGGGAGGGTAACCAGGACTGCAACAGTGAATACACTCAAACATCTACATTTATGCTAAGTGTACACAACTGTACTATGTTCTTCGTGTTTCACTGTTGCAGTCATCACACTAGGGTTGATTCCCAAAATTGAGGAAGGGTGGAGGCAGTCAGGAAGTAGTAGGGCTGGCTAGCAGGCCTTGTAAGACTGCTGTGACAAATCCAGTCTGGATTTAGAAAAGATAGGCAAGTGGTAATGCTTGGTGAAGGTGTGTACAGAACTCCAGGTTGCAGCTTCCAGGATGTCCCTGGTAGGGACTCCTGGAGAAAAGCTGTAGAGGTTGAGGTAGCCCTAGTGGAATGAGGCCTGATCCCCTGTGGGGTAGATTTTCCATGGTGTTTGTAGCAGAAATGGATGCAGTGTGCTATCCACTTAGAAATGGTTTGTTTCAAAATGGCCTTGCCCTCTGACCCTGTAGCAAAGTTGACTAGCAGCTGGTCAGATTTTCTGAAAGGTTTAGTCCTGTCAAGGTAGAACATGAGCTGTCTGTGCAGGTCCAAGGAGTGCAGGATCCTTTCCCCTTTAATCTGAGGATTAGGAAAAAAGGTTGGCAAATGGATGGATTGGTTTAAAGACACACTGGATACCACCTTGGGCATAAAAGATGGGTTAGTCCTGAGGGAAAACCTGTCCGCATGGAAGATAAAGGGTTTCACAGTCATAAGAGCCTGTAACTCACACTCTTCTTGCTGAAGTGATGGCTAGCAGTAAGGCTGTTTTACAAGAGAGGAATTTTAACTCTGCTGTATTAGCAGGCTAAAAAGGGGGAAGCGTGAGCTTCTCTAGTACAAAGTTAAGGTCCCTGGCAGGAGTGGATATACCCCAGGGATTACCTCAGTGTCACTGCTCAACAGAGGCACAGCAAAATAATGGGTATAGTTCCTCATACTAAAGGGGTGGCGTAAGCCACAAAACTATGGGCTAGGCTTGTAAATGCCCTCGGGCAGATAGCCTAGTATGAACCTATGAACCTATGAACCTATGAACCTTGGGTGTCAAATTGTTAGCTCTTCTCAGGAACTGTTTGATTAGAGGGTGAGAGAAGAGGGGTGGGCTCAGTATTGTAATGAGCTGAGATGGCAGAGGCATGAATCTTAATTGATGAGAAGGATAGGCCCTTTGTGGAGCAGCTCTGCTAGGTAATCTAGGATTTGAGGCAAGGTGGGCACGGCTGTGTCCTTCCCTTGAGACTGGCTCCAAGAACAGTATCTATTCCACTTTTCTGAATAAGATTTCCTAATACTGGGCCTCCTGGCCTCAAGGATAACATCCGGCACTTGTTTGCTGGGGGTTGCTAGTGATGTATTCAGGGAATAAGCCAGGCTGCAAGGTTCAGGGTTTGCAGCTAGGTGCCAGGGTGGCACTGTTGTCAGACTGCATAGTAATGGGTACCAGTGCTGGCATGGCCAGTCTGGTGCAATAAGAATGGTCCTTGGCCTGTCCTGTTTGACCTTGAGGAGTACTTTTGGAAGGAGGAGCAGAGGGGGAAAGGCATAGACTGACAGGTTTTCCCATGTGAAGGATAGAGCATCCACTTTCCAAGCTTGGCTGTGGGGAATTCTGGTGTAAAATTTGTTTAGTCGATGGTTTTTGGGGGACACAGTAATACCTCTGGTGTCCCTCACCTGTGTATTAGAAGTTTGAATGAGTTTGGTTCCAGTTTCTACTCATGTGGGTCCATTAGATTTCTGCTTAAGTCGTCTGCCAGTGAATTTTGTTTGCCTGGCAGGAAGTGAGCTTGCAGCTGCACTTGGTTGCTTAAGGCGGTGTTCCACAAAGCCATGGCTAACCTGCAGAGTGGGTAGGAGTGAGTTCCCCCGGCTTGTTTATGTACCACAAAACTGTGGTGTTGTCTGTCTTTATCAGGAGTTGTCCTGGCAGGATAAGGTATTTGAAGGCTATCAGTGCATTCTGTACAGCTATTATTTCTTTTTGATTGATATGCAGGTGAATTTGTCCTGGGCTACATTTCCCTTGAATGCATTTACCTGCCATGTGAGCCCCCCATGCATAGTCTGATGCGTCTGTTGTCAGAGTTTGGATGGCTGGTGGGGGGGGGGGGGGCTGCGAGAAAGGGAGTCCCTTGTTGTGGTTGCAAGCCTCTGCCCACCAAAGGAACTCTGTCCTTAGGCAAGGAATGATGGGAATCACTGTTTCCAGGTCCTGGGAATGTTGACACCAGAGACTTTTTAAGTACCACTGAAGTTTCCACATATGCGGTCTTGCATATGGAATCAGTAGAATACATGAGGTCTTGAACCCTAGGGTTTGCAGTATTTTTCTTGCAGATAGCTGGGTTTAGGTGGCCAGCAGTTTGAAATAAGTTGTCAAATAAACCTGCCTTTCTGGAGTGAGGAATGCCATCTGGGAAGTTGTGTTCAAGCTTGCTCCCAGGAATACAATCTTTTGGCTGGGTACCAAATGTCATTTCTTTTCGCTGATGGTATACCCCTGAGAAGTTAGGAGTCTCTCTACAAACGTCAGGTGCTGAAGTAGCAATTCCTGACTGTCCGCCTGAATCAGGCAATAGTCCAAGTATGGGTAAATTTGAATATTTCTCTGCCTGCAGTAAGCAATGGCTGGAGCCAGGCACTTTGTAAATACCCTGGGCGCATTAGATAAGCCAAAGGGAAGTGCAGAGGACTGATGGTACATAGAGCCTGCCCTGAAACGTAAATACTTCCTGCAAGATTCCCTTATGGGGATGTACAAATAAGCTTCTTTTAAGTCTAGGGTGACTAGCCAGGAGTCCTTGACTAGCATAGGAAGGAGTTGCTGGAGTTCTAAGCATTCTGAATTTTGGCACCACCAGGAAGGTGTTTAGGGATGACAGATCCAGAATAGGGTGCCAAGAGTTCTTTCCTGGGTACCAGGAACAGTCTGGAGTAGAAACCCTGTCCCCTTTGCTCTGTTGGCACAGGTTGAATAGCCCTGAAAATGAGAAGAGAAAGTACTTGCTCTTGGGCCTCAGTCCAATGGTTTGGAGGATGGTCTGGCAATCCACTTGGGGTTGGCAGAGAGTGGAAATAGAATCTGTATCCCTGGGATACAATGTTTAAGACCCATCGGTCCTGGGTAATATACTCCCAGTTTTTTGCATGCAGGGCGTGTTTTCCTCCTAGGGGTGCAAGTACTTGGGCATGGCTGGGAAGGATTAAGGACAAGTCATTGTGAACTTTTTCCACACCGGGGTGGCTTACCACTCCCAGTTTTTGAGGAGGGAGCACTCATTGTTTAGATCTGTACATACCCTGAGACTGTAGTCTTTGTGGTCTGTTGTCCCTGGGTTTGGGCTGAGAAGGTCTAGAAGGAACTGGACAGGACCAGTTTTTTGAAGGCCAATGCCTACTGAATCTAGGTGGCCGTACCCGTAAGAAATCTTTAACAGTTTGCACGGATTTAGCTTTTTCCTCCATCTTTTTCAGAATTTCTTCTGCTTTAGAGCCAAACATTCTTGGTTTAATGGAGCATCAGCTAATTTTGCCTTGACATGGTCTGGCAAGATTTGCTCCTTCGGCCAAGCATGCCTTCTCAGAACAGACCCGGTGACAGCAGCCCTGCAAGATGCTTCTAAGGCATCAAAACCACACCGCAAAGCATGTTTACCAACTTGGTTTGCAGAATGCATTAAGTCTTGTAAGTCCTTATTTTCTGCATAATCCGCAATCAACATTTTTTGTTTAATTAGATCAATAATATGCTGCTGGTACTTCAACATGTGAAACTGGCAATTTAAAGCCCTGATGGCAAGAGCTGCAGAGGTATAAACCTTCTTACCCCATCTGTCGAGAGCCCTAGAATCCCTGTCTGAAGGGGTAGAGTTTTTGGCTGTAGAAGCCTTAGTGCCTTTATGTCCCTGGGAAATGGTCTCTGGATCCGCAGTGGGATTTTTAAAGAGAAATTTGTGAGAGTCAGGTACTCTGTAGTACCTGTCAGGCTTAGTATAAGGGGTAAGGCTGGATTCCATGAAGATGTCATCTACAACACCCAGGACAGGGGGAATAGCTGGAGGCCTATGCTAAGGCAAGTCTAAAAATTCCCTGAGTCTCTTTTTGGACTGAGGGTGGTCCTGGCATTCCCAGCGGAAATGCTCTCTTAGGGTATGCAAGGTTTCACCGAAAGAAAGGTCCTCTGTGGGGAGGCTGAGGGAATTGAATCTTCTGCATCTGAGTCCTCAAAGGTAGATAAGGGTATGTCCTGGCAATCACAGGGGTCAGAATCATCAGACTCATTGGCCTAAAGAATCAGAAGGAAAATCAATTCTTTGTCTTTCAGAGGGGGAAGGCTGACTTCCCCTAATTAAAGTAATAAAGTCTTCAGCCATTCTAAACATTTGTTTCTGTGGCATGGGAGCTTGAGAATGTGCTTTGGTCATTGGATTCCTAGGCGTAGTGCGAACTTGAAAAATGAAACTTCAGGTAGCTGCAGACCGGCACTTGCGAACTGCTTCTGCTTCGGACTCCCGCGCGGCAAGAAAAGCTGAAGTAATGGCGTCGGCTGCATGTTTTATACCCTTAACGACCTGACGTCATGGATGAGGCGACAGCATCCGACGCAGAAATCCCAAGAGACTGGTATTCGGGCTGACTGAAGGCTACCTGCAAGCAGATAACCCAAGTGTGATGACTGCAACAGTGAAACACGAAGATCAGCAGCACACTTCCAGTCTTTGGCACTTTGATCACGTTATAACTTCTCTTAGCTACTGTGCCTGTAAAAGGTTTCCCTGAATAAGTCCCTTACACAGTTTCTAAAGCCCGATTCAAAACATATCACAATCTCTGCATGAGAATCATGCTGATCCTCAACCTGAACATAAATTAAATCCAAGGTCCCTCCCCTCCTCCAGCACCAATAGAAACATTCATAGTGTGATAATCCAGTGAATATGACGTACCTACCTGCCTGCAAACAGGAAACAAATCAAGTCCTAACCCAGACATCTGTAAAAATAGTCTGCAAATGTCCTCAACATGCACAATATTAGCACTATTTATGACAGGGAGGGTGTGATGTAGCCAAAATGGTTTACTAGACCATCCACGCAAACAAATCCACAGTTCTGTCACACAAAGTTAGCAAACACCTCTATTCTCCTAGAATTTCATGGGGAATTCCAGTCTGCTGAAAATCTTTAACCCAGTACTGCTTCAGCCAAAGTAGAGGAAAATCACAATTTCTGGGTACTTGGTAAGAAAATCCACTATAATAAAAATAACTTTACCTTTCAAATCTGAGGTAGTCAGTTGTACACAGCACCTAAGGCTGTAACTTCTAAAAATGAGTAAAGGGAAGCAGAAAGTACAGCTGTGTAAACTTACCATAAACGTAAATGTTCGAGTGTATTCACTGTTGCAGTCATCACATTGGGGTTATCTGTCTGCAGGTAGCTCTCAGCCAGCCTGAATACCAGAGTCTTTGGATTTCTGAGTCGGATGCTGTCGCTTCTTCCATGACGTCAGGTCATCAGGGTTATAAAACATGCAGCTGACCCCACAATAGGAAGCAATTATAAGGTATGGTACACCCCCATCAAAAAGTAAATACAGAAGAAAAAATAAATATACCGAACAAGAAGGAAAGGTACAGCCAAGAGAAGTCAGGGGCTGGAGGGAGGGTAACCAGGACTGCAACAGTGAATACACTCAAACATCTACATTTATGATACGTGTACACAACTGTACTATGTTCTTCGTGTTTCACTGTTGCTGTCATCACATTTGGGTTGATTCCCAAAGCTAAGGAAGGGAGGAGGTAGTTAAGGAGCATTAGGGCCAGCTATTAAGCCCTGCAAGACTGCTGTGGCAAATCCAGCTCTGGATTTAGAAAAGATAGACATGTGGTAATGCATGGTGAAGGCATGCATGTCCCTGGCAGGGACTCTTCTGAGAAATGCCGTAGAGGTTGATGCAGCCCTGGTGGAATGTGATCTTATCCCCTGTGGGTTAGGTTTTCCATGGTGCTTGTAGCAGAAATGAATGCAATGGGCTATCCATTTGGAAATTGTTTGCTTTGAAATGGCCTTCCCCTCTGCAGCAAAGCCAACTAGCAGCTGTTCAGATTTTCTGAGGCTTAGTCCTGTCCAAATAGAATCTAAGTTGTCGGTGCACGTCCTGAGAGTGCAGTATTCAATCCCCTTTGTTTTGTGGATTAGGGAAAAAAGTAGGCAAATGAATGGACTGATTTAGGGCCACACTAGAAATCACCCTGGACATAAAGGAAGGGTTAGTCCTGAGGGAAACTCTGTCCGCATGGAAGATGATGAAGGGTTCCCACTGCCATGAGGGCATGTAATTCAGACACTCTTCTTGCTGAAGTGATGGCTAGAAGAAAGGCTGTTTTCCAAGAAAGGAATTTCAACTCTGCACTGGCTCAAAAGGGGGGGGGGGTGAGTGAGCTTTTCCAATACAAAGTTAAGGTCCCAGGCTGGAGTGGGAGCTCTCCTTGGGGGGGAGGGGGTCTTAAATTTTTGGCCCCTCTAAGGAATTGTTTTAGCAAGGGGTGAGAGAAGAGGGGTGGCTCAGTATTATAATGTGCTGAAATGGCAGAGGCATGAATTTTAATTGACGAGAAGGACAGGCCCTTGTGGAGCATTTCTGTTAAGTACTCTAGAATATGAGGTAAGCTGGGCACCATTGTGCCCATCCGCCGAGCCTGGCTCAAGGAAAAATATCTTTTCCACTTTTCAGCATAAGATTTTTTAGTACTAGGCCTCCTTGCCTCCAGAATGACATCCAGCACCTGCTTACTGAGGGATGCTAGAGGAGAGCTCAAGGAATTAGCCAGGCTGCAAAGTTCAGGGTTTGAAGCTGAGGGTGCAGAATCTGGCCCGCCTGCTGGGAAGGCAGGGAAGTGGTCTGAGGCAGGTGCCATGGTTGTAGCATTATCATGCTGCACAACAGGGGGTACACCAGTGCTGGCGTGGCCAGTATGGTGCAATCAGTACTGTCCTTGGCTTGTCCTGTTTGAGCTTTAGTAGAACCTTCAAGAAGAGGGGCAGAGAGGGAAAGGCATAAACAGAGAGGCTTTCCCAGGTAAAAGACAGGTCATCCACTTTCCAAGCTTGACTGTGGGGAGTTCTTGTGCAGAATTTGTTCAGTTGGTAATTCTGAAGGGAGGCAAACAGGTCTAACTCTGGAGTACCCCCATTTGTTCCTCAAAAGGTTGAATATTTTGGGTTCTAATTTCCATTCGTATGGGTCCATGAGATTTCTGCTTAAGTCATCTGCCAGTGAATTTAGTTTGCCTGGCAGGAATTGTGCTTATAGGTGTACTTGGTAGCTTAAGGCTGTGTTCCACAGAGCCATGGCTAGTCTGTAGAGAGGGTAGGAGTGGGTTCCCTCCTGCTTGTTTATGTACCACATAACTGAGGTGTTGTCTGTCTTTACCAATAGTTGTCCTGGAAGAGTACATTCTTTAAGGCTATCAGAGCATTCTGTACAGCTAACATTTCTTTCTGATTGATATGCAGGTGCATCTGTCTCAGGATCCATTTGCCCTGAATGCACTGCCCTGGCATGTGAGCCCCCCATGCATAGTCTGATGCATCTGTTGTTGGGGTTTGGGCGGCAGGGTGTAGAGTAAAAGGCAGTCCCTTGTTGTGGTAGCAGGCCTCTACCCACCAAAAGAACTCTGTCCTTAAGACAAGGAATTATAGGAATTATTGTTTCCAGGTCCTGAGAATGGTGACACCATAGGCTTTTTAGATACCAATGGAGTTTCCTCATATGCAGTTTTGCATATGGAATTAGCAGAATGTAAGAGGCCATGAACTCCAGAGCTTGCAGTATTTTCCTTACAGACAGCTGAGTTTTTGTGGCCAATAGTTTGAAGTAGGTTGTCAAATAAACTTGTTTCAACAGAGTGAGGAATGCCATCTGGGAAGTTGTGTTCAAGCTTGCTCCCAGGAATACAATCTGTTGGCAGGGTACTTGGTGAGATTTCTTTTCGTTGATGGTGTACCCCAGTGACGTTAGAAATTTCTTTACGAATGCCAGGTGATGTAACGGCAAGTCCTGGCTTTCTGCCTGAATCAGACAACCATCCAAGTATGGGTAAATTTGAATATTTCTCTGCCTGCAAAATGCAATGGCTGGAGCTAGACACTTTGTGAACACCCTGGGCACAGTAGATAAGCCAAAGGGAAGTGCAGAGAACTGAAAGTGCATGGAGTCCGCCCTGAAATGTAAGTATTGTCTGCAGGATCCTTTTATTGGGATGTGCAGGTAAGCTTCCTTTAAGCCTAGGGTTGCCAGCCAGGCATCACTGGCTAGCATAGGAAGAAGCTGTTAAAGTTAGCATTTTGAATTTTGGAACCACCAGAAAGGCATTGAGAATAGAGAGGTCCAGGATAGGACACCAGGAGTTGTCTTTTCTGGGTACCAGAATAAGTCTCGAATAAAAACCTTGTCCCCTTTGTTCTGCTGGGACAGGTTGAATAGCCCTGATAATGAGAAGAAACAGAACCTGCTGTTGGGCCTCCGCCCATTGATTTGGGGGGAGGTCTGGCCAACCATTTAGGGTTGGTAGTGTGTTGAAGTGGAATTGGTATCCTCATGGGATGGTATGGGAAACTGTTTTCAAAACCCATTTGTCCTGGGTAATGAGTTCCCAGTTTTTTGCATGCAGGACGAGCTTTACTCCTAAGGAAGCAGGTAGTTGGAAGGGTTAAGGTTAAGTCATTGTGCCATTTTTCCATGGGGGGGTGGCTTACTACTCCCCGCTTTGGAAGTGGGAGCCCCCCACTGCTTAGATTGGTGTGCAGCCGGAGACTGTAGTCTTGGTGGTCTGATGTTCCTGGGTTTGGACTGAAGGCCTGGAAGGGACTGGAAAGGACCAGTTCTTTGAAGGCCAATGCCTGCTGAATCTGGGAGGCTGTACTTTTAGGAAATCTAACAGTTTGCATAGATTTAGCTTTTTCCCTCCATCCTTTTGAGGGCGACTTCTGTTTTTTTGCCAAAAAGATGGTCTTGATTTAAGAGAGCATCCAGCAATTTAGCTTTAACATGATCTGGCAAGTTTTGTGCCTTAAGACAATCATGCCTTCTAAGTACAGACCTAGTGACAGCAGCCCTGCAAGATGCTTCTAAAGCATCAAAACAACATTGCAAAGTATGTTTACAAACTTGTTCTGCAGAACGCATTAAATCTTGCAAGTCTGTGTGTTCAGCACAGTAAGGAATCAGCATCATTTTCTGTTTTAGTCCCATAATATGCTTCTGATAATTCAACATATGAAACTGGCAATTTAAAGCCCTAATGGCCAAAGTAGCAGAAGTGTATAACTTCTTACCCCATCTGTCTAAGGCTCTAGAATCTCTATCAGAAGGGGTAGGATTTTTGGCAGTAGTAGTCTTAATGCCTTTTGGTCCTTGGGAAATGGTCTCTGGAGCCGCAGTAGGATTCTTGAAGAGGAAATTGAGAGAGTCAGGTCCTCTGTAGTGCTTGTCAGGTTTACTGGAAGTTGGAGGTAAAGTGTCTGGGGTAAGGCTAGACTCCAAGAAAGCATCATCTACAATGTCCAGAACAGGAGGGACAGCTAAAGGCCTGTGTTGAGGCAGGAGTAAGAATTCCCTAAGTCTCTTTCTGGACTCAGAATAGTCCTGGCTTTCCCAGCGGAAATGCTCCCTAAGGGTATGCAAGGTTTTACCAAAAGAAAAATCTTCTGGAGGGGAAGCAGAGGGAATGGAATCCTCTGCATCAGAATCCTCATAAGTAGATAAGGGCAAATCCTGGTAATCAGAAGGGGATGATATCAGATTCCTGATCAGAAGAATCAGAAAGAAAATCAGTTCTAGGTCTCTTAGAGGGGAAAAGCTGGCTTCTCCTAATTAAGGTAATAAAGTCTTCAGCCATTCTATGCATTTGTTTTTGAGGCATATGGGCCCGAGTCTGCGATTTGGTCGGTTTTTCTAGGTGTAGTGCGAGTTTTTGGCCTGAGGAATTCATTACTTATGGATGGAAACGATGCTGTCGGTTTAATAAGAATGTCTATAGGCCTGAATACACCCTCAGAAGCCAGTGTCTGCACAGCGGCTCCAGACCCATCCAAGATAGAGACATCCGCAGGTTCTATCGTTGAAGCATCTCGAGGCATACAAATGGGTCTCAGTAAAGGCCTGCAAATCTATAGTA
>NC_056727.1:930626981-930726981 GCF_019279795.1 Protopterus annectens | reverse complement strand
TCTGCATGTTCCTGATTCCCCTAGTGGTATCAGGAATTTATCACAGAAGGTACGTCAGAAAGTAGACGGGGCTGCCTCTGTGAACAGAATCATTTACTTGTGCATTCCTAAGGTGCACATTACAGCATGACGGAACCCACTGAGGAGAAAGCACCACGGAGTCCTTCGTATATCCTAAACGAACTGGATACTTGAAGTGCTTGCCAAACAGATGTGCAGTGTTTAAAACCATTACTACGGTGAACTAAGACCTGCACAAGACTAGCATACTAACTTCAAAAGGAAACCAATTTTATTACTATCTAAATGTGAAGAGTCTTGATTAATCTGAAAGATGCGCGCACGCACACATGCCTGAAAAAATAGAAGAATGGCTGAAATTTTTACCAAGTAATAAATGGAAAATTGAGCTCATGGAGTCTAATGCATAATGAGGTTACAAGGTAGAGTCCATTGCTTGTGGAAGTCTGATGCGCTGACTGGTCCTAGTACCAGTGGCATTAGTCCAGTAAAATATGACTCACACACTGCCACAGGGAGCTTTCATCAAACCACAGAAAATTCTTCACACCTCCTCTGGATATCAAAAAACTAAGCTGAGTTTACCCATGTGGGGAAAAAAAAACTTGTGCTTCACTGTAGCGAAGCAGGCTATCCCTGAAAAGCAAACGAGGATTTAGCTTCATACATTTTGCGACTGCTCAGCATTCAGACAGTTCCATTATCTACATTCGGTCTAATCCCACACAAAACAATACTGAGTAGTTAATATTTTATGTACATAACATTTTCTGACTTGCTTGATCATTCCCAGATACAGGTCTAGGCCTCTCCAGGGAGGCTGGCCTCACCATTTAAGAAATGCTGTCCTATGCGTTCTTGAAGCCAGAGTTTTGACATCAAGCCTGCAGAATTCAGCCTAGCAGATTTAATTAAAAACATTCTGATACACAGTCACTCAAACTATTTTCAAAACTGATTAACATAATAGGAACAACTGCTTCCTTTGTTAAACTGTTAGATCAATGTTCCCATCAACTTTAAATGCATCCTACATAATTTTTAGGATTCTTAAGTAACAGAGTAGCATCAGATTAAGTATCCAGTCTAAATTTGGAAAATATTTTTTCACACACACAGCTGCATATCAGTTTGTCAAAAAAAGTTTCACTGAAAGTCCTAACTGGGACTGCTGTCTTTTCCACTGTTACTGGGAACAAGTGACACATCAGGAAAGGGGCTTAGCCCCCTCACTCCTCTTATTTAACATAACCAACTTGAGGGTCACAGTAATTAAAAGCGGAAACAGCAATCTTAATTGGCATTTCTGATTAAACAAGTTTTTCAGATGAACTGAAACATTCCCACATAGGCCTATATATGTGTTCGCCCCCCCATATGCATACATATGTGACCACATACGACCGCAAGCATACCTATAAGGAATAATGCCCAACTGTTTGGGTATTTGCTAAATAATGTCCACTGTCCTCATATATTAAAATTAATTCTTCATGCATATATACATACACACACACGTACACACATGCTCACAAACATACCCAATAAAGCTGAGGTGCATCCAGAAGAAACCATTATTCAGACACAGATGAAGCATATTCCTTACACAACGGGCAACTTGTGAATAAAAATCCTTAAGTCAATGCTGGTTCTAATTCAGACACCAGTCTGCATACCAACCAGAACATACTCATTTTGGAATAAACCTGGTTTGCACCACCCACCATGGTGATCATTAATCACTTCAAATGTTGACTGCACATTTAACTCTGTCAATGGTTAAATTAAGCAGAAAACAAACATATTACATTAATGCTGTGCCAATGGCATAAAGGGCTAAAACCCTACGACCAAAGCAACTCAGGTTCTGTTAGTGACTTAAGCACTTGTCTGAGTAGCAGGTGTGCATGGGTACTCTTATGGGGGGGGGGTCCACATTGTCATATGCAGCCTTTCCCGGACTCCGTCCCTACTGGAAGACAAGGACAGACTCAG
Organism: Protopterus annectens; assembly: GCF_019279795.1. Taxonomy (NCBI): domain Eukaryota; kingdom Metazoa; phylum Chordata; order Ceratodontiformes; family Protopteridae; genus Protopterus; species Protopterus annectens. Next base: position 930,724,965 of record NC_056727.1, on the reverse strand, counting down.
AGTGGGTGGCTGCACAAGGGTAACATATTGCATGCTGTTAGATGGCCATTGGTGGCCACTGTACCCATGTCATCAATTAAGGCAGGGATTACAGCCAAACAAACAAAAATGCTGCCATGGCCAGAATGCCAACAAAAGTACAAACTAATCAATGGTCGTCCTAGGGGATGCAAAGCCCCCCAACCCCCCCGATTGCTCCCATTATAGGATGACCTTAGACAAGCATTCTCCACCCCTAGGGAATGACGGTGATCGATTCCAGATGGAAGTCTTAATGACTGGCAGTAGGAGGAGCACAGAAATAAAAATCACTATGTGCAGTATGGGGTGTTTATGCTGTTTAAGGAACATACCACAGTTTGAAAAGGCGCACTGGACCAGCCAACATACCGGGTTGAAAACAATGAATAAAGCAAAAGGGGAAGCCTTAAACCCTTGTTTCAACAGTAAAGTCATAGTAACCGTGTAAAAACAGCAGTCCCAGTTAAGGTCTGTGGGCGTGTAATGTTTGATTATTGCTGCTTCTTGCAACCACCACCATAACTTTAAGTGTTGACATACAACATAGAATATTCTAAAACAGCACACATTTCTGTGTCTGTACAAGACGGAATATATAGCCATGTATCCCGAGTGAAATAAAAAGAAAAGGTGCACAGCTATATACAATAAGTGTAGGAATCCTACTCCCAAGATTACTAGGCCGACATACTCCTCTAATTCCATCATGCAGCATTCTCCAACACATTTTACATTCTGATAATGGCGTCTTTTAAGTGAGAAACTTAAGTGTCCCAGTGAGGCTGCCTTATGTAAAGGTAACACAAAGGTACAATGATTGTCAGTTTCTTTAAACTTTTAATTAGAACATTGTAACTCAGCAATTCAGTACAATGATTTATTGTCTCTCTTTGTATTTGTTATGGGTCTCAAAAACAAAGCTTTCCAGAGCACACCAGGGTGTTAAGGCAGATGTATAGGGCACAGCCACTATATAAAAATGACAGGGGGAAGCATAATAAAGTAGCCATTCCACAACATTTGCACTCTCACCACCAGGTGGATACAAACAAATCCAAGGCACAGACTGTTCAAAAACTAACTGGATGTTAATGAATATAACATTTTTGGTCATATACTCTACTCACAGAGTAACCACCACCTTTTAACAAACAGCATTTAAAATTGTGCAAGGCAATAAAATATTTTCCAGAGCTGCAAAGGGGATGACAATATGAATTCTCAGCATGCATAAGGCCATGAAAACATTTTAGAAAATGCACACCAAATGCAGACAATGAGCACCATGAACGTATTTCTTTCAACAAAGATGGGAAAGTACTTAATGCATAATACATTACTCGGTACGTTTACATACCTTATGACCCTGAACTAGACAAAATAAATGCAACTGAGCATATATTTTTTTTTTCAACAAAGAAATTCATTCACTATAACAAAGGTTTATGTCAAGCAGCTAACTAACCTCTAAATACTGCATCCCAAAGCTGACCTGATCTCACGTCATAAACCTTCAACTATCCAGACAGGAATGTTAAGTGGTGCAATTAGCTTAAAGGATCGGTGCCATGAAACCAATGCACACTGCTCCTTGTGAATAAACTATTACAAAACTACTTTTAAGAATAGCACCATACTACAAAGTTGTACAATATTGCAAGTACAACAAACTAATATTTTGATTGGCATATAGTTTACATGGTTAGCTTAGCAATATGTTTGAATGCTGCTGAATGAATAACCGTCAACACATACAAAGTCTTCTAATTTACACTGAGAATAAATAAATATAAATGCATTATACCTTTTTAAGAAGTGGTTTAAGGCTGTACAAGATACCGTACAACATTACTGGTCAACAGCACAAGAACAACTCTAGTCAATACACTGTCCTACATCTTATTAACCAGGAATATCAGGACAACACTGAAGACCAATGGTTTTCAGACTCACCATGTTTTTGTAGTACTGCAAAACAACTGTGACTATGAACAACCCAAAAGGCCCACATGTCTGTGCAACACTGCCCATCTCTAAGCAATTAATCTGGAAATTGTAATGAAACAGTGGGAATGACCTATGAGAAACAGCACAAAGCAAAGGAAGTATCCATACACCTAACTGGTTAGACTAGATATTCAGTAATTAGTCTGAACATACTATATTAAGTGCCAAGAATATATTTATTTACTAATACTTGTTTACCAGGAAAGTCTGACTGGGTGAGATGTTCATTTTCTGTGGAGGCTCAGGGAGAAGTGCCACAGTTGGTACATTTTAAACACTTGTGAACATTTTAATCATAGGAGATCACTAGGCTTATTGCCCTGGGGCTTCACAAGCCTAGCCAAGGGTTTATCCTCAAAAAAGAAATCTCATTCAGCACCTGTCACCCCTGTCATTGAAGGACAAAGGCGGAACCCCTGGGACAAATTTATGGTTTCTCATCCACTCAAAGTTGCGCTTGAAGAGGGACATCAAGGTACTCAGACATGTATGGGAAGTCTATTCCAGAGATGGGGCAACCTTTGGGAGACTAATCTGTCTCTCCAGCAGGTTTTGTAGATGTCACATATTAGATTTACGCCTTCTGAGCAGGTAATGGGCGAGGAGTTAAGACTTACAAATATGGAGCATCTCTAGTAGGGCAGGGCCCAAGATTGCCTTGGAGGCTTGACACAGATCACCTCTGAGCAATCTGTATGATACTAAGAGTGACAGTGATTTGAGCCTCTCCACATAAGACAGGTTTCAGAGGCCATGGATTCTCATTGTGAGGTATTTCTGTGGCCTTTCCTGTTGGTGCAGGTGTTCAGACAGGTACATACCAAACGGGGAGTTATACTCAAATATAGGCCTAATGACAGAAGAGTACAGAGAGGTAATAACCTCCATTTTTCTGGATGCAATTCCTTTACTTATGAGATGAATTAAAAGGCTTTTCTGACCACTGCCGCTGCATGATGGTTGAATGTAAGATTGTTGTTGACCTGAGTTCCTAGGTCTCTCACCAGAGGTTGTGTGCTAAGGGGGTTGCAGTTGATGTGGTATTCAGCAGGGGACGTGTTTTTGACAAATGGTATGATAACACATTTTTTTTGCATTTAAATTAAAGCCATGACTTTGGTACCAGCCATATGTTGCTGTGAGACCCCCTTGCAATATGCTATCATTATTTGGGGAGTCAGTGACAACACACAACTTACAGTCATCCGCAAACTTGGTCAGCCACAGGCCCTTAGCGTTTGCCTGGACCTCTGAGAAGTAGATGCCAAACAGTAGGGGTCTCAGGACAGATTCCTGGGGAACACTACTAGTGGACAGGTCTGCTATCGGTGGTGGTCGCACCTATTTTGACCTTATGGGTCCTATCGGTGAGCCAGCTGGTCACCCACCTTATAAGAGATACGGATTTACGCTAAGTTGAGTTAGCTCTTTGATGACTGAGTGGGGGATTGTGTCAAAGACCTTGGCCAAGGCAAGGTAAGCTGTATGTACTGACTTTCCATCATCTAGGGCTTTGGTGGCAGTCTCAAAGAAGTCAACCAAGTTCAACAGGCATGGTCTGCTCCTGACAATTCCGAATTGGGTGGGGTCGAGTGCTTGGAGACTGCATATGTCCTTGTTTATGAGATCCATAATAATACATTCCATGGCTTTACAGATCAGACTCGTCTAGCTAATGGGGTGATAGTTTCCAGGGTCAGTAGTGGCACCACCTTTGTGCAAGGGGATGACAATGGAAGTTCTCCACTCAGCTGGAATGTGAAGCCTGTACTTCGGCTGTGGTTGAAAAGGGTGCTCAATGGTGAAGCTAGTTCTTGCTGGAGATGGTGCAGAATACAGCCTGGGATAGTATCAGGTCCCATGGAAGCTGTGTTCTTTGCCTTGGATAGGGCTTTCATTCCAAAAAACTTCAATGATGGTCATTACCCTCCTACAAAAAACTCTTCAGCTATTACAAATATACAGACTAGCAAAGGCACAATCTCTTTCCTCTACCCCCCACGACACTTTATACAATGAGTTGCCTCTGTTTGCACTCCTATTAGTTGTCTGCATTCATGTGCAAATGGTGCTCCTACAAACATACAGTGTTTGCAATATGAGATATACATTAGATCCATACAACTTCACAAATGTAGTACTTCATAATTTCCACTGGCATATGTAATATTTTCAGATACAAGCTTACTGATGATATAAGCACATACACATTGCATTTATGACCGTTAACCCTAGTTCCTGTTTTCCTGACAAGTGTTTAGTTAAAAAGTTATTTTCCTGCAACTTAAATTCAGTTGCAAAATCACTCATCTGGTTTCTTGGTATACAAGTTAACTTTTTTCTTTTCTCTATAAAAACAGAGATCCGGTTCAGGGCAGAAATCTAGGTGTTTCTTGCCACCTTTCTCTTCCAGGACCAAAGGCCAGTTGTCTTTCTTCCATAGCTTCATACATTAAAGCTAGGTGCCTTTGCAGGCCATTTTAAGATTAGCCAATTTCCCTTTTGGTGCTTGAATTAACCTACCCATTTTGGTGCTAGATGGGCCTTACCTTTACCATGGCTGATAATTACATATTACTCCTAAGTGGAATGATACCATACCACTGATAATTTGAAGGGCCCCATGAGTAAGAAAGTATTTAGGAGCTACCTCTGTCCATTAACAGTACAGGGAGCAATTCATGGGTAAATTTTCTATTCATAGATCCAAGTTGCGCTTCAATATGGAGATGGATGAGCTTTGTGTTACATGTATGGGGAGTCTGTCCCGCAGCAGTTGTACCCTTTCTGCAAGATATACCGATCCCCCCAAACCATTCTGTTGATGTTGCAGAAGAGGTTTAGATCCCTAGACGGAGTATTTCTGATACCATTTGACTTTATGTGCAGTACTTCCAACAGTATTAGGTCGAAGGAAGAATTGTATCTCAGACAAAGGTCACCCCCCCTTAGCAGTCCGAAGGATACCAGGTACAGTGAGGTGGGCTTTGAAGACTTCCAGAATGAAAGAAGATGAAGGACACAACACGGTGCTTAAAGCTTCAGGGTTTAGTTAAGTGACCTAGTTTTGTAACTAGCCTAGAGTCATGCAAAGCAGGTATCTACGGCACTGCAAAGCTACAACATAAGCAGGGACAAGAAAAGGAAAGAATAGATAAACTGCTGGGTATCCTTGTGATTTGAGACCTACAGTCCTTCCCAAATGTTCTGCAGCACAGTGCAATCCAACATGAATGGCAAACAGATCCAGTAAATCACTGGGGGCAGAAGGCGAGTGTGGCAGTGCAAAATGCTGACTAAAACTGCCAAGGCGGAGAAATGACAGCTGATTGCAGACAATTTGGCACTTTCCCATATTTGACTTATTCTTTCAGGATGGTTTATTCTTTACAAAGAGATTCGAAGTGCAAATTCCTTAGCAAGATTTCAGTGTGTGATAATTGTAAGCAGTATGAATCAAGTTCAGCACCCAAAGAAAAGAAAAAGATTTAAGTGATTATCTTGACTTGTAATTCTAATCCCTATTGTATTACTATTGTGGCTGTAACTACTTATTTTTTTCTTCCAGAATTACAGATAGAAGAGCAAACTAGCTAGTTATTTACCACTTTGTCATAATTCCACTCAGTAGTTACCACAGAATGTAGCAAAGTACTAAAGAAATGTTTTGGTTTTATATATATATATATATATATATATATATATATATATATATATATATATATATACACTTTTCAGAGAAAATATATATTTTTAAATGTTCATTCAGACAATGTCACACACCCTTGTGAATTATTAGACACACACTAGGTGCACACTGCAGTACCTACATTAACAGCCCTTTTCTGACTTGGTCTTGCAATCTGCAACATCTGGGATGTGGCTGCGATCACTGAATAGCCTGGAAACCCAAAAAGAACAAAGGAAAATGATTTTCCAGCTTCCTCTGATTGGGCATTACGTGCAGGAATTCCCCCGTTGATCTGGCTGTCATCTCAGTGCAATCATTTTCAGTGTAAACTGCAGTTCATTTTTCAGGTCCATACTCTATTGTGTTGAGGAAGCTATCCAGTGTAATCTATCAAGAGAAGATAACAACTAAGCTACTGACCTCTGCAACATCTGTGACAAGACTGATTGTCAGGGAGCGTATGACCCACTTCTCCGGAACCAGCTCGGGATTTGTATATCACCGAGAGAAGGAACAGAGGAACACAGTCCTGGTTGCATGCAACAGCAATCTAGTCAGTAGTCAAAATATGACACAATGATGAACTCAGGTCTCCTACTACTCTGTCCATATAGTACTGCCTTAGGTTAGTAGTCAGTCAGTTATCTAATTGCTCACTGGTACCCGTCGACTTTGGTTTCACAGTCTGATTTGTCCACTCGGTACTTTAAGGCAGTGTAGCAGCTGCCTTTTGCTTACTGACAATCTTATTCCTGCACTGATACAACTTGTGAGAGCTTCAGATACTTAATTTGGGGGCTAGCTTCTCAACACAGATTGCTACCACATCACAGCCAGACAGCACTAGATTCACCTACTCTGAGGGTGTAAAGAAATGACTACCTAAACCTCGTAGACACTTCTTAGACAAACCACAGACACGCAGTATCATGCCTACAAATGCATACTCAACTGTACCTTCACCCACACATATGAAGAGTTGCTCTGTTCCAACTCAGGCCCACACTCATAAGGTCTTCAGGAGCTGTGGCCACACATGGCAGTTTACTAGTAAAAGAGGACTGCACAGTCAGACAAAGATTTTCCACTCACCAGGCTAAGCAAAGACAGGGTTCATGGTCAGCTATTTGCTCTAATTAAAGATGCTGACACTAGAGTCCTTAGGTTCTTCTACTACAAATACCAAAAGTACAGTTGTGTATACTTATCATAAATGGAGATGTTAGAGTGCACTACGTGCTGCACTCCTGACTTGTGGGATTCCCATCTTGAAAGTCCTTGGATGGCCCGACTACCAGAGAAAACTCTTTCTGCCTCCCAGATTGGTGGACGTCCTGACCAACGTCAGTATGCTTGGGGTAAAAAGGGAGCCAGCCTGCATCATAAACTCAGTATTTTCTTGTCCTCTAACAGGAGAAGCCCTAAGTGGACAGGAGGGAACTAAGGAGGAAGGCTCTTACAGCAGGGGATTAGTTGATTATTAGTAGGCTACCTAGTAAGCTGAGAGGGTAAGGAGGGAGGAAAAGAAGACTGCAACAGTGAATACACTCTAACATCTACATTTATGTTAAGTGCACACAACTGTACTATTACATTCATATTTCACCACTGCAGTCCTGACTTGTGGGAACATTCTCAAAGCTTTAGAGTGGGTGGAAGGATATTAAATAGAGGAGAGGATGTACTGCAGGATGGCAGTGGCAAATCCTGCTTTATACTTAGAAAAGGCTGTAAAGTGGTCGTGTTTACCCAAGCTTCATAAAGACATGCATAATCCCCGAGGTAGACCCATCATTTCTGCCACCAATTATTTTTTTACGTAATATTGGTGTATTTCTTCACAATTATTTGTTACCTTATGTTATGAAATTACCATCTTTTATTAATTATTTTGATTTTTTTAGACAAAATTAAAGATATTGAGTGGAGAGAAGATATGTACTGGGTATCTGTTGATGTTAAAAGTTTATATACTTCCATTCATCATCACTATGGCCTGGAAGCTAAGTTTTTTCTTGGAGATAGGACTGAGTAATTATATATCAGAATTGACTGAATTTTGTCTAATAATAATTTGTTTTTGTGAAGATGTCTATGTCCAAAAGATTGGTACTGCCATGGTAGCATCTTTTGCCACTGGGTATGCCAATCTTTTTATGGGCAAGTACGAGGTAGAGTATTTATACAGACACCAGTTTTTTTAGAACATTTGTTGTTTCTTATTACAGATTTATAGATGACTTGGTGTTTCTATGTAAAGGTGGCTTAGCAAATCGTTTTGTTTTTGTTAAGGACTTGGATATTAATAGATTTAAAAATAAATTTGATGGGCTTCAATATGGTGATACCATTAGTTTTTTGGATATACATCTTACAGGGGTAGTTGGTGAAAAAGTTAAAACTAAAATTCATCGTAAGTTTGATAACAGTAACCACTTTCTTCATAGATCTAGCTGTCATCCATCTCATTTGCTAGATTCTTTACCCTTTGGGGAATTACTTAGGGTTTACAGACTGTGTACTGATAATGAAGAATTATTTAAAGAAATGTGTACTTCAATAAACATGTTTTTAAGGAGGGGCCATCATTTGAAGGACATTTACAAGGCGTTGGTTGTTGTTGGGTCTTTCGGCTTTTCCTGGTTAGGAGTCGCCACAGCGGAACTCTGGTCCGCTAATGATTGGCAGTGGATTTTTACGTGCCGAGTTGCCAGCTCTGACGCACAACCTTCAACTAAGGTACGCCCACTCATGCACGTCTCCACACAGAAGACGATCTAGCTGAGAATCGAACAGGACGTCTTACTGTGAGGCGAAAATGCTACCGCAGCACCACCACCGCAGTTCATTTACAAGGCGTTGGTAAAATTAAAAAAATAATCCAATTGCCTCTAACTATATTACTAGTTATAATAGTAAATTTATTTGTAGTAACTTTAGGAAGGAAAAATGAGAATGAAGACCTGTATATAGTTATTTCTTATAATGTTTTTTCTAATGAACAAGTTAAAATAATTAAATATTTTTGGCCTTTTTTACTTAAATTTAAGGAATTTTCCGATTCATTGTGTAAATTTCCTATTTTTGTCTTTTACTAGGGGCAGAAACATACACAGCATTATTGTTCATAATAAATTTGTTAGACCAGGGGAGAATTTATGTAATACTTTACCTATGTTGGGCACTAATGCTTGTACTAAGTGTTCAGTATGTACACAATCGGTAAATTTCTTTAGCCATATTAATGGTATTTCTTTCAGTCCCAAGGGACATAACAGTTGTTTAACATCAAGTGTTATTTATGTTCTCGGGTTCCCCTGCAGTCTTCTTTCATATAGGTGAAACTAACAGAGCTTTTAAACTGAGACTGCAGGAGCGCATTAGGGGCATTAAATCAGTAGAGGTTTTAAGCCCAACTGCTATGCACTTTAAAACATTTCATAACAGTAACCCAGAGCTTTTAAAAGCTAGTATTTTAGAACAAATTAATTGTTTTGTTGGTGACGCTGAGGTTAAAAATAAAAACAGACTTTTGTACAAAGTATTTATTTATATTTTAAAATATAGTACTTTAAGCCCGAATGGGCTTAATACAGAATGTACATGGAAACTTCTGATTTAGCTGTTTTTTATGTATTTTTTGCCTTAACTTGGTTATGTTGGGCTTATTTTAGGATATGGACATTTTGTAATGGATTAATTAATTGATTAATTGTCAGTAACTCTTGAATGTATTTACTGGCAAAAACCTTTTTCTATGTTGTACTCCTAGAAGGCATGCATTGCCGAAGCGCTAGAGAAGAGTTTGCGCATTTTTTTGTTTTAATAAAGTGCTTGTTGGTTCATGTCCCTTTGCTTCTGGCCTTTTGTCGTATACTTACAAAGTGGTAGTGCTTTGTGAAGTAATGCACAGATGACCAGGTGGCTGCTTACAAGATGTCCTTAGTAGGAACTCCCTTTAGAAAGGCAGCAGAGGTAGCTGTGGCCCATGTGGAGTGTGACCCTATTTTATTTTTTTTTTATTTTTTGCCATGATGGTTTAACAGAAAAAGATGCAGTGGGAGATCCATTTATAGAGTATGTTTAGAAGCTGGCTTCACCTCAGAGCCAGGGGCAAAGGTGATAAAAAGCTGGTCAGATTTTCTCAAGGTTTTTGTTCTGTCCAGATAAAAGCAGAGCTGTCTATGCACATCCAAATAATGAATCATTTGTTCCCCTTTGTTCTGAGGGTTGGGATAGAATGCATCCAGATGAATGGCTTGATTTAGACAAATATCAGTGGCCACTTTGGTCATGAAAGAGGTATTAGTTCTGAAGGAAACTAAACTCAGAAACTCTCCTGGCTGAGATGATAGCCAGCAACATGGCGGTTTTCCAAGTAAGAAACTTCAGAGGAGCAGATGCTGCGGGTTCGAAAGCAGGCAAAGTCAGTTTTTCTAGAACAAAGTTAAGGTCTCATGGAGGAGTAAAATTTATCTTAATAGGGGATGGGAACAGACTGAAGGAAAAGTGGGAATGTGGGCCGGAATGCATGAATTTTAATGGAGGAGCAGGAAAGGCCTTTATCTACTAGACTAGCCATGTATTCTAGGATGGTAGTAATGTGTTCTGAACTGGAAGAGATGCTGCTTCTGGCACCAAATAGAAAATCATTTCCATTTGGCAGAGTATGATTTTCTAGTGTTAGACCCTCCAGATTCTTTAAGGACATCCTGCACTTGCTTACTTAGGGTAATACTGCAAATGGGTGCTGCAGAATTATCCACGCTGAAAGGGTGAGTGTCTGAATGTTGGGGTGCAGCATCCTTTCCTTGTTTTGAGTGAAGTTCTACTCTCTGAGGTAACAGTCATGGGCACTGACTGGTGAGCTAGAGGAGGAGAGGATACCAGTGTTATCTGGCCTACTCTGGTGCTATCAGTATTGGCCTTGGGACCTCTTTCCTTATCTTTACAAGTATTCAAGGCAGACAGGGTAAGGGGGGAATGCATAAATGAAAAGGCGAGTCCAACGGAAGGAGAAGGCATCTGTTTTTCAAGCAGATTTCTGTTTGATCCTGACACAATATCTTTTCAGGTGAGCATTTTCCTGCTTGGCAAAGAGGTCTACCTGTGGAACTCCCCATCGCTGTAGCATGCTGAGAAAAAATTCCTGATGCAGATGCCATTTGTGGGGGTACACCAAGTTTCTGCTAAGGTGATCTGATAGAACATTTAGAGCCCCTGGAAGGTATTGTGCCATGAGGTGCAACCCCACAGTGTGTGCAGTTTCCCAGACTTGCATCGCTAGGCAGCATAGGGCATCAGAGTGTGTGCCTCCCTGCCTGTTTATGTACTACATGACTGTGGCATTATTAGTTTTTACTAACAGTACCCCAGTTCCCATTTTTTTTTAAAGGCTATCCGGCCGTTTTTGCACTACCATAAGTTCCTTCCAGCTGTCTTGCCCCTGAACTGAACCTCCAATTTCCCATGGGCTTGGAGGTGTTGAAAGTGAACCCCCAGGCCGTCTCTGAAGCATCTGTGGTGAGGGCTGGCCCTGTGGAGTGAAACTGAAGGGAAGCCCCTGATTTCAGGTACAAGCCTGTACCCACCATGCAAACTTTTGTTTGAGACAAGGGATCAGCTGTATCTCGGTCTCTAGAGACAGAGCTCTGGCACCACTTGTTCTTGAGGTACCATTGAAGCTTCCTCATGTGTAGCCTGGCCAGGGGAACCATGAGGATACACGATGCTATGTATCTCAGTGCTCAGAGAAACTCTCTGGCCGAGATGCAATGTTTCTGCTGGATTTTTTTGGAAGGGGTTTGCCAAAAAGGAGACTTTGGAGGAAAGAAGGCCTTTTGAAGTGTAGAGTCCAGGAGTGCCCCCAGGAAAACTATCCTTTTGGTTGGGGCAGTGCTGGATTTCTGGAGATTTATTATGAATCCCAGGGTAGACAAGAGATCTTGGGTGAACTTCAGATCCTTGAGATGTTTTGACAGGACTGTGGCCTGTACTAAGCAATTGTCCAGGTACGGGTATATTTGGACCCCCCCTGGCCCTGCAGAAAGCGAATGCAGGTGCTAGACACTGCGAAAACCCTTGGAGCAGTAGACAAGCCAAATTCAGTGTTGAAAACTGATAGTGACTGGAGCCTGCCCTGAAGTGAAGAAAGCTTCTGTGAAACTTTTGAATTGAAATTTGTCGATAGGCATCTTTTAGGTCTAGTGAGACCATGTAGGCCTGAAGGGTTATCATGGGTAATAGCTTGTAAAGAGTCAACATTTTGAACTTTGGAACCAGGAGAAACTGATCGAGGTTGGACAGGTCCAAGACGGGGCACCAAGAACCTTCCTTTCTGGGAGCCAGGAATAGCCTGGAATAGAATCCTTTGCCTTTTTGATCTTCTGGAACTAGTTTCACAGCTATCCGATAGCACAAGATCTGAATCTACGCAACAGCCTCTAATTTCTGATTTTGTGTAACATCTGGATAGCCTGAGTATTTTAAAGGCTCTTTGAAAGTGAGTTTGCAACCATTTGAAACAATGTCTAGATCCCATTTGGCTGAAGTGATATGTGACCAATTTTGTCTGAAGAGTGACAGCCTTCCTCCTCATCTTGAGGTGGGGGGAAGCAGGGTGGAGGAGTCATAGCTGCTCTCTAGCAGGGGCATAGGACCTAGAACTCCCTTGAATGGGAGCCTCTGAAGTCTTTTGCTTGCTTCTTTGCAGCTGTTAGGGCTACCTATGGGTTCTATCCCACTGGGGTTTCCTCTGTCTATCCCTAGGCTGGAAAGGAAATAACCAGTGCTTAGTTGGAAAGCTCCTACTGAACCTAGGAAGCTGCATCTGGAGGAAGCCCTTCACAGTTTGCATAGACTTCACTTTGTCCTCCTCCATTTTGAGAACTGCCTCTGCCCTAAGGCCAAAAAGGAAGTCTTTGTCCAAGGGAGCATCCAGGTGGTTTGATTTAACATGGTCAGGAAGAGATTGTTCTCCAAGCCATGCATGCCATCTAATAACTGAGCCAGTGGCAGCTGTCCTGCAAGAAGCTTCTATGGCATCATAACCACCGAGTAATGAATGTTTAGCGACCTGAGAAATGGAGTGACAAATCTAAGAGCTCTTTGGAAAGGTTTTCATCCCCCTAGGGAGGCTGTCTTCTGTTTGAGCTGATCTAAAATGGTTTGCTGATACTTGATCATATGGAATTGACAGTTGACAGCCCTCATAGTAAGAGTGGCAGATGTACATACATTTCTCCTGAACCTATCAAGGCCCCACTGTCTTTGTCTGTAGGTAAAGGGGTCCTGAATGAATTGGCTCTGGCCCCAGGATGACCACCACAGGATCAGCAGAGGGATTTTTAAAACTGTATTTATGGGAGTCCTGTACCCTATAACATCGGCCTGGTTTACGTGCAGCAGGGTGAAGGTAATCAAGATTCAAGGAGGAATTCTTGAAAACGTCTTCCACTACCTCTAAAATGGGGGGAATAGCCAGTGGTTTGTGTTCAGGTAGAACCAGGAACTCCCTAACTCTCTTTCTGGACTGTGGATATTCCTAAGCCTCCCACTGAAAATGTTGTCTCATAGTATGCAGGGTCTCCCCAAAGGTGAAATCCTCTGAGGGGAAGCAGAGGGAAGGATCTCTTCTGAATCAGACTCATCATAGGTTGTACAGGAGGGGCTTTCTTCAGACCCAGACTCCTTTAGGTCTAAATCCTCATCTAATTTAAAAGGGTCTGGAAAAGCTTCAGAAGGAACATCCTTTTTCCTGGCGATATCTCCTGTGGACTTCCTTGACCTAACAATCTGGTCCTCAACTAATCTAACCAAATCCTGTTGAGATCCCTTGTAAAAGGGAGCCAGTAGGCCTAGGCAAAGGCCCTGCCACAGTACCTTTATTTGGGGTGGCTTTGGCCTTGGGCCTAGGTGCGTCCGATGACCTGGTGCCCGTCTCTCTCTGGAAGGGTGAAAAAGCACCAGTGTAGGACAAGGCTTTGGTGGAATCTCACCTGTAGGAAAAACACTCTCTGGAAGCCAAGGCCTGCTGAGTGGCCCTGGACCTGACCGATGAGCCATATGCAAGGGCTTGTGCAGAGGTAGATGGGACTGACAGCATGTCGGACTCAGAATGGGTCTTGTCGGAGGACTGGGTCACAATTTGAGACACCGAAGGGGGCTACACAAGCACCTCACTTTACTCAACAATCACAAGCCTAGACGGAGAGGCAGATGGCGAAGGTTGTCATCCGAAGATCTAAGCTTTTGTTTTTTTCTTTTACCCATGTTATTCAATTTCAGAATGATCAGTGGACGCCTACGCCCAATAGTCCTAGTGTTACAACGAGCACAAAAACAGCAACTAGGGACGTTGCGGTCTGGGCCTAAATAAGTGACAGAGTGAGTGAAAATCTGTGTGGAATTTGCTTATCACAGCAGACACAATTATTTGCTTTATCTCACATGAGTTAAAGGAAAAGAAAGGAGTTCCCCAACAGGGTACTTTATCTTTCTGATGACTTCTCTTTGGTGTGGACCAACCGACATACTTTGAATACTGCTTCGGGCTGCAATGGCAAGAAAAAAAGTTATGTACCATAACGTTCCATGTGAGTTGTTCATCTCACCTTCATTTTTACAGAAGGGTTCGGAGCCGACCCTTGGCTCCAAGGCGGAAAACAACAAAGCTCGAGGTCTTCAGACAGCTTGAGGCCAAGTCCCTATCCCATGATGCATCTCGAGTTACCTCAGATCTTGTTTGCTGCCTCTAATAATACCATATGCCATTCCGTCACTTTTTAAGGTAAATACCATAGGAAAGACAAAGCAACCATGATAACATCAATCTCGGTCCTCGAAAAACCTGGAGGGGGTAAGGAGGGTGGGAAGTAAGAATGACGGTAAGATGAACAACTTACATGGAAAGTTATGGTGAGTACTTAACTTCTTTATGAGAAGTTGTTCTCTCTCGCCGTTCATTCTTACAGGTGGGTAGCGTCCCAAGCACCATCTTTCTCGGGTGGCTCATGAGAGTATGTTTCTCGGACAGTAGAACCAAAGGAGGCCTTGTCCCTGGAGGTCCTATCGACTTTGTAATGAGTGATAAAGGTTTGAGGCTTTGATCAAGTAAGTGGCTGCTGCACAAATATTGTCTACTGGTAGCCTAGCTGAAAAAGCACATGATGTGGACACAGCTCTGGTAGAATGAGCCTTAATTTTGTGTTGTAGAGGTAAACTGGCAGCTGAGTAAGTGAAAGTGATGCAATCAGATAACCATTTTGATGGGTTTGTTTTTGCCACAGGCATACCTTTTCTAGAATCCGAAAAGGAAACACAGTTGTTCGGATCTTTTGAATTCTTTGGTTCTATCTAGGTAAAATCTGAGCTGTCTGCTAACATCAAGTTTGTGCAGCATATACTCCAAATTTTTGGTGTGTTAAGGGAAAAACACTGGTAAATCTATAATTTGGTTAAGGTTAGCTTCAGTACAAACTTTGGGTAAGAAAGAAGGATTTGTTTGCAGTGAAACTCTGTCAGCATGAAAAAACAAATACAGAGGTTTTATGGACAAGGCCTGTAGTTCCGAGACTCTTCGAGCTGACGTGATGGCTACAAAAGAGAATCTTCCAAGACAAGAATTTCAAATCGCATGAAAAAGCTGGCTCAAAAGATGGGAGAATATGCGAGAGCATAAAATTTAGGTTCCAGGGAGTATAAGGGGATTTAACTGGTGGTCTAAGGTGGAAAGTCACTTTGAGAAATGCTTTGGATAGCTTGTGTGATATTAAGTTAAAGCTTTCAGTACCAAGATGAAAATTACAGATGGCGGCAAGCTGCACACAAATTGTAGCCACCGCCGTTCCTTTGTTGAAAAGCAGAGTCAAAAATTGTAATATACAGGAAATAGAGGCTTGGTAAGGGTCAATGTTATTCTGAGAAGCCCATATGGAAAATCTCTTCCATTTGCTGAGGTACAACTTCCTAGTAGAGGATTTATGAGACGATATTAACACGTTACGTTTCGTTTGAGAGGTTATGGAACCTGGCTATGTTGGGAAATGGAGCAGCCAAGCTGTCAATTTTAGGGACTGAAGGGAGGGATGAAGAGCCCTTGATGAGTGCATCAGAAGGTCCGGAACTGGGTCCAGAATCCAAGGCTCTTCCAACAGATGAGGTCAAAGGAAGGGGAACCAAATCTGATGAGGCCAATGAGGGGATATTAGAATGATGGTCCTTCCCAGGGCTTTGGCTTTCTGTAATACTTTGGGTATCAGGGGAATTGGTGGAATTTGCATAGGAGACCTGGAGGCCAATCGTGTATGAGTGCATCCCTTGGCAAATCTCCCAGAGGGGGAATCTGGGCAAAGTAGCTTCTGCATTTTGTGTTCATGGGGGATGCAAAAAGATCGCAGCAAGGCTGGGCCCATATGCAGAATATTTTGTCCGCTATTTCTTTTTTGAGGGACCACTAGTGAGGCCATAAAATTGCCCTGCTCAGTTTGTCTGCAATCATGTTGGATTTCCCATGTGCATTGCTATCAGAAAGTGCTGGGTGGATGTAGCTCACTGCCATACTCTTAGGGCCTCTAGACAAAAATGATAGAACCCGGTTCCTCCTTGTTTAAGTATCAGACCACCGGCATGTTGTCCATCTGAATTGCAATTGTCCCCAGGGGGAGAGAGTCCTGAAAGTACTGCAACGCCAACAGTACCACTCTTATCTCAAAGACATTGATATGCAGATCTAACTCTTGTTCGGTCCATGTGCCTTGGGCTGTTCTTCCCTGAAAATGCCCCCCCCACACCCGATCAGGGAAGCGTCCGTGGTCACCGTGCCCAATGGTGAGGATAGGATAAATGGACACCGTATTGTTACTTAGAGAGAGGTCAACCACCACAGAAGATCCTTTTTGCATGCGTTTGTTAGAAGAATGAGATGAGACACTGGGAGCTCTTGATAAGACCATTGTGTGAACAGAAGCCATTGTAGAATCCGCCTGTGCGTACAACCCAATGGAATTGCTATTACTGCAGCTGCCATCATACCCAACAATTTTAGCACTTCTGAGGCTGGCACCTTGACTCTGGAAATGACACTCAGAATTTGCTGACAAAGTATTGATATCCTTTCTAAAGAAAGTTTTAAAGTGGTGGTGGTGTCCAAATCTGCTCCGATAAAAACGATATGTTGTGATGGCGACAAGGCAGATTTTTCTGAGTTTATGGTAATCCCGAGTTGATTGCAAAGAGCAAGTGTGGTGTCCCTGGCTTGTATAAGCTGATGCCTGGTAGTGGCGGACAGGAGCCAATCATCTAGGTACGGAAACACCTGGAATCACAAATACCTCAGGTGAGCCGTAACCACTGCCATACATTTGGTGAACACTCTGGGGGCTGTAGTGAGACCAAAGGGCAGGGCTCAAAAAGTACAGTTTTGTACCTACCATAAATGTAGATGTTCGAGTGTCTTCACTGCTGCAGTCATTACACTTGGGTTATCCTGCCGTCAGGCGGGCCCGCAGTCGGCCTGAGTTCCAAAGTCTTGGTCCGGCGTCGGTTGCTGTCGCCTCTTCCCTGACGTCAGAGCGCCAGGGGTATACAAGCAGCAGCTGACGCCATTTTCTTCAGTTTTTCTTGCCCCGGATGTCAGGTGCCCCCAAAAATGGTAGGCAATACATATTGCTAATAAAACATACAAAAAAGGTAAAAATAAAAACCTTCAGTAACCAGCAAATACACCACATAGGTAGTATAGGTTAGTTCCAGATAAGAAAGAGGGGCTGGCGGGTGGGTAACCAGGACTGCAGCAGTGAAGACACTCGAACATCTACATTTATGGTAGGTAAAAAACTGTACTATGTTCATCGTGTTTCACTGCTGCAGTCATTACACTTGGGTAGAATCCCAAAGCCGAGTTTGGGTGGCTGGCTCTATAGAGGATTTGGTGTGGCTATGAGGCCCCTGCAGCACTGCAGTGGCAAAGCCAGCTCTGGATCTAAAATAAAGAGGCAAAGGTAATGCTTGGTAAAGGTGTGCACTGAACTCCAAGTTGCAGCTTCCAAGATATCTTTGGTAGGTACTCCCTCTAAGGTAGGCAGTAGAAGTGGCAGTTACCCTGGTGGAATGTGGTCTAATATTACTAGGTACAGTTTTTCCCATTTTATGTGTAGCAGAACTGGACACAGTGTCCTATCCACTTTGAAATGGCCTGCTTTGAAATAGCCTTTCCCTGTGATTCTGCAGCATATGATACAAAAGTACAGTTTTGTACCTACCATAAATGTAGATGTTCGAAGATCCACATTGCTGCAGTCCTTACACTTGGGTAGTCCGCTGTCCACGGTCGGCCCGAATATCAAAGTATAAGGCTGACGTTGGTCAGGGCGCATTTAACTGACGTCAGGACGTCAGGGTATAAATGCGCATGACCGGCGTCATATCCTCAGTCTTTTCTTGCCCCAGATGTCAGAAGACTTTAAAAATAAAGGTCAAAACCAAAAGACAGCAAACAAATAACCAACCACCCTTGCACTAACTATATGTACAATATATACAATATACACAATATGTACAACCCAACCCACACAACCACCTCCAACTACAGAGGGGAAGGAGGGAGGGTAAATTGGACTGCAGCAATGTGGATCTTCGAACATCTACATTTATGGTAGGTACAAAACTGTACTATGTTCTTCATCTCACATTGCTGCAGTCCTTACACTTGGGTAGAATCCCAAAGCAGAGGTAAGGGAGGATGGCTAACTATAAGGAAGCAGGAGCTGCCAAAATGCCCTGCAAAACCGCAGTGGCAAAACCAGCCCTGGACTTAGAGTAAAGTGGCAGGTGATAATGCCTAGAGAAAGTATGCACAGAACTCCAAGTAGCTGCCTCCAAAATATCCTTGGTTGCCACTCCCCTCAAAAAAAGCTGTTGAAGTGGCAGTAGCCCTAGTGGAATGAGGCCTAATCCCAGCTGGAACCTCCTTGCCATGATGGGAATAACAGAAAGCAATACAAAACCCAATCCACTTAGAAATAGTTTGTTTTGACACAGGCTTGCCCTGAGAACTCAAAGCAAAAGAAACAAACAACTGCTGAGACTGCCTGAACCCTTTAGTTCTGTCCAAATAATAACGCAACTGCCTGTGTACATCCAAAGTGTGCAAAATCTTTTCCCCCTTATTTTGGGGATTTGCATAAAAAGTAGGCAAATGAATAGTCTGGTTTAAAGCCACACTAGAAACCACCTTAGGCATAAAGGAAGGATTAGTGCGTAATGATACCCTATCCTTATGGAAAATCAAGAAAGGCTCAACTGCCATAAGGGCCTGTAATTCAGAAACCCTTCTTGCAGAGGTAATGGCCAACAAAAAAGCAGTCTTCCATGATAAATATTTCAACTCAGCAGTAGCTGCAGGCTCAAAAGGTTGTAGAGTGAGTTTCTCCAACACAAAATTGAGATCCCAAGCAGGAGTAGGAGCTCTTCGTGGGGTCTTATATTCTTTGCCCCTCTAAGAAATTGCTTGAACAAAGGATGAGAAAACAATGGCGGGTCGCAATCATAGTGAGCTGAAATTGCTGCAGCATGAACTTTAATAGAAGAGAAAGACAAACCTTTGTCTAGTAACTCAGTAAGATATTGAAGAGCCACACACAAATTAGGCTCAGAAACATCAAAATCTTTGCTGCACTCCAAAATAAAAATCTCTTCCATTTATCAGCGTACACTTTCCTTGTACTAGGCCTTCTAGCTTCCAAAATAACATTCAAAACTTGCTGAGGAAGTGGAGGCCCATTATGGTTCAAAACAGAATATGCCAGGCTGTTAGGTGCAGAGAGTGAAGCTTGACATTGAGCAAATGGCTGTCCTCCTGTGACAACAGGTGTGGAATCAAGGCAAAGGCCATGGAGGCTTCCGTACTAGACTTCATAGTAATGGGTACCAGTGCTGTCGAGGCCAATCTGGAGCTATTAAAATCATCCTTGGCTTGTCCTGTCTGACCTTCAGAAGTACCTTTGGGAGGAGAGGCAGAGGTGGAAAGGCATACACATGAAGATTGCTCCAATTGAAAGAAAGAGCATCCACTCTCCAAGCTGTGGGATGAAACCTTTTGTGCAAAACTTTGGCAGCTGATGGTTTAGTGGAGAAGCGAACAGATCTATGTCTGGAGTTCCCCATGACACTGTCAATTTCTGAAATACATGAGGATCCAATTTCCACTCGTGGGGATCCATAATTGTCTGCTCAACACATCTGCTAAGGAGTTCTGTGCTCCTGGCAGAAACCTTGCCTGAAGATTGAGCTGTAAACTGAGAGCAGTCTCCCACAAAATCATTGCTTGCCTGCATAGAGGATAAGAATCGTTCCCCTTGCTTGTTGATGTACCACA
Organism: Protopterus annectens; assembly: GCF_019279795.1. NCBI lineage: Eukaryota > Metazoa > Chordata > Ceratodontiformes > Protopteridae > Protopterus > Protopterus annectens. The sequence continues at coordinate 930,704,872 of NC_056727.1, read as the reverse complement.
TGACAGTTGTGTTGTCTGTTAGAATCAACACCTGTCCTGGAAGAAGGAATTCCTTGAAAGCTATTAATGCAAACTGGACTGCTAACATCTCCTTCATGTTGATATGTAGATGTTGTAGTCTGACAGGCCACTTGTTTTGTATCCACTTTCCATTTAGATGAGCTCCCCAAGCTTTGTCTGAGGCATCTGTCGTTAAAATCTGACTTGCCTCTGGCCGGGTCACAGAGAGTCCCTTGTTTAGGTGACATTCCTGAGCCCACCACAAAAATTCCTTCTGAATGCAAGGTATTATTTGAATGACAGTGTCCAGATCCTGGCAGTGCTGTGTCCATACATTTTGAGATACCATTGTAGCTTCCTCATATGCAGTTTGGCATTGGGAAGCACCAGAATACAAGATGCCATGAACCCTAAGGCTTGAAGGACTGTCCTTGCAGTCAGCCCGGACTGATGAGATAGTTGATGGAAGTAAAGGGATAGACTCTTTTGTTTGTCCGGGGTTAAAAAGGCCATCTGGGCTGCTGTATTCAGTCTCACACCCAGAAAGCACATGTCTTGAGAGGGTACTAGACTGGACTTTATTTCGTTCACAGAATACCCTAGGCATCTTAGCACTGCTATCACATATTCCAAATGATGAAGAAGCTCTTCCCTTCCTTGAGCCAGAATTAGGCAGTCATCCAAATAAGGATAGATCTGTATTCCTTTTAGTCTGAAGAAAGCTATCACTGGAGCCAGAACTTTCGTGAACACTCTGGGCGCAGTAGATAAGCCAAAGGGCAATGCAGAGAACTGATAGTGAGAAGTCCCAGCTCGAAAACGCAGATACCTTCTGCAACTGAGTCTGATAGGAACATGAAGGTAAGCCTCCTTGAGATCCAAAGTTACCATCCAATGATCTTTGCCCAGCAGAGGTAAAAGCTGCTGCAACGTCAACATTTTGAACTTGGGAATGTCCAGATAAGTGTTGAGGATAGATAAATCCAAAATTGGTCTCCACGTGTTCCCCTTCTTTGGTACTAGGAACAGGCGAGAATAAAATCCTAGGCCCACTTCTGGCAGAGGGACCGGCTGTATGGCCCCTAGTTGGAGCAACAGAGAAACCTGTTTGTGAACCTCTATTCTTTGTTGAGGAGGAACGTCTGGCATGCCTTTGAAAGGAGGCAAGGTATGGAAATAAAACCTGTAGCCGTGGTGTATGATATCCAATACCCATCTGTCCTGGGTAATTAAACTCCAATTTTCTTTGAAAAGTGCCAACCTTCCTCCCAAAGGTGCTGCCAGGCAGCAGGCTCTGGCAGCCGAAAAGGTAGGTCATTGGGTCTGCTTACGAAAGGACTGACCCCTGCCCTCACCCGAAGCCTGTGCAGGAGAACTCCCTGTTCTAGGCCTGAAAGAGCCCTGAGCTCTGCCCTTACCACGTCTAGATCTACCCCTAGACTGGGAATCATAAGAAGGATACGTCCACCCCTTAGTAGGCCAATTTCTACTAAACTTTGGAGGCTGGACCTGCAAAAAATCTTTAACAGTCTGCATAGACTTAGCCTTGTCTTCCATTTTCTTTAAGACTGTCTCAACAGGAGGACCAAACAACACGTCAGATTGTAAAGGAGCATCTAAAATCCTTGTTTTAACATGTTCAGACAAATTCTGATCCCTCAGCCAGGCGTGCCTGCGAAGAACAGTCCCAGTGGCAGCCACCCTAGACGAGGCCTGTACAGCATCAAAACCACCTTGCAAAGAATGCTTACCAACCTGTTCAGAAACATGTACTAAATCTTGCAACTCTTTACAATCAATACCTACTGCCAGAGCATCAACCTTAGACTTCAATTGTGAAAGGAGATAGTTTTGGTATTTCAACATGTGAAACTGGCAATTCAGAGCCCTCATAGCAAGAGTGGAAGAAGTATAAACTTTCTTTCCCCATCTATCCAAGGCCCTAGCCTCCTTGTCTGTAGGAACCGGATTCTTAACAACAGAAGCCTTAACACCCTTAGGCCCCTGGCTAACAGTTTCTGGGTCTGCCCTAGGACTCTTAAAAAGATACTTGTGAATTTCAGGCACCCTGTAATACCTATCCGGCTTAACAGGAGCAGGAGGCAAAGAATCAGGATTAAGAGAAGCCTCTGTAAAAACATCTTCCACTACATCCAAAACAGGAGGTATAGCCAAAGGCCTATGCTGGGGTAAAAACAGAAATTCCCTAAGCCGTTTCCTGGAATCAGAGAAGTCCTGACCCTCCCACTTAAAATGCTCCCTCATGGAATGAAGGGTTTCTGAAAAAGAAAAATCCTCAGGAGGAGTAGCAGAAGGAGTAGAATCATCCACATCAGAATCAGAATAAGGAGAGTACTCCTGCAAGTCTTCAGCCGAAGACTCTGAAACATCCGAAGCTTGCTCAAAACCCCCCAGCTCAGGCTCCACCCTAGGTCTCTTAGCAGGAGGGGGCATAGAACCCCTAATCAAAGTAATCAAATCTTCTGTCATTTTAAGCATATGCTTCTTGGGCATAGTACCTGAAGAGCTAGGGGCAACACCAACTGAAGCTAGACCTGGCCTGCCCCTGGGAGAAGCCTTAGAAACAGAAGGAGAGGGCCTAGCCACCTTAGGAAGGGAGGGGAGTATAGTAACCTGAGAAGCCCCCTCAGCCTGACTTGCCTCCTGAGAGGCCACATCTTGCAATAATAAGGTCTCACTCTGGGAACACAAAGAAATCTCCGGTGGAGCCACCGGCTCCACCGACACCTCTAAAGAACCGGCGTCCGGTACAGACGGTTCTTCTAGCCTAGGCTTAACTGTCTTGTCCTTGCGCTTCTTCGAGGAAGCGGGCGTCGGAGCATCCGACGGCATTTTATAATTGCACCGCTTCCCAAAGACTAACCTTGCACAATCCAACCTTCTCTTTATAGTGCGTTTATTAAATCTAGCACAAGAGTGACAGCCAACAACGTCGTGCTCAGGCCCTAAGCAAGGAATACACAAAGTATGATAATCTCTATGCGGTATCTGTTTCCCACAAGAAACGCAATTATTAACTTTTTCTGACATCCGGTAAATGACTGAGGCAAGAAAAAACTAAAATATTCCCCAACGGGGTACTTAGCCAACTTTGAACTCGGTCTGAAACTTCTAAATCGAAAAATCTCAGAACGCCAACCGGCACTTGCAATGCTGCTTCTGCATCGGACCATGCGGCAAAAAAGACTGAGGATATGACGCCGGTCATGCGCATTTATACCCTGACGTCCTGACGTCAGTTAAATGCGCCCTGACCGATGTCAGCCTTATACTTTGATATTCGGGCCGACCGTGGACAGCGGACTACCCAAGTGTAAGGACTGCAGCAATGTGAGATGAAGAACATCAATTGTTCAGATTTTCTGAAAGTTTTTGTTTTGTCCAAGTAGAAGCGCAATTGCCTGTGTATGTCCAAGGAATGTAGAAGTCTCTCCCCTTTATTCTGGGGATTTGGATAAAATGTTGGCAAGTGAATAGTTTGGTTAAGAGCCACACTGGATACCACCTTAGGCATAAAGGTAGGGTTTGTTCTTAAAGAAACCCTGTCTTGGTGAAAAATGATGAAAGGCTCCACTGCCATTAGTGCCTGTAACTCTGAGACTCTTCGTGCTGAGGTTATTGCCAGAAGCAGAGCAGTTTTCCATGATGTATATTTTAACTCTGCTGAATTGGTTGGTTCAAAAGGAGGCAAAGTGAGCTTTTCCAAAACGAAATTGAGGTCCCTAGTTGGTGCTTGTGCTCTCCGGGGCGGTCTTATGTTTTTAGCCCTTCTGAGGTACTGCTTTATCAAAGGGTGAGAGAAAATAGGAGGATCTGTGCTGTAATGAGCCGAGATGGCAGAAGCGTGAATCTTAATGGAGGAGAAGGATAGTCCTTTGTCCAGCATCTCAGTCAAGTATTGTAGTATCGGAGGAATGTTAGGGACCAGAGGATCAAGGTTTTAAGCCTGGTTCCAGGCACAGAATCTCTTCCACTTTTCTGAATAAGATTTCCTGGTGCTAGGCCTCCTGGCCTCCAAAATGACATCCATAACAGCTTTAGAGAAAGAAGTTGTCTGTTTGGCTAATGAATCTGCCATGCAGCCAGGTTTAAGGTTTTGAGCTGACTGTGCAGTATCTGATTGTTTTGCTGAGTCAGAAGGTGTGGAATTTGAGGCAAAATCCAAGGTAGGCCTTGAGCGAAGTTCTTTAAGATTGGGTACCAATACTGGCGTGGCCAGTCTGGAGCAATCATAATCATCTGTGGTTTGTCTTGTCTGGCTTTTAGGAGTACCTTTGAAAGAAGAGGCAGTGGTGGGAAGGCATAAACGTTTAAGTTTTTCCAGCTGAACGAAAGAGCATCCACTTTCCATGCTTGTGTGTGATAAATGCTTGTGCAGAATTTTTGTAGTTGGCAATTCAGTGGGGAGGCAGAGAGATCTATGTCCGGGCACCCCCATTTTTGCATTATCATGCTGAAAACTTGTGGATTTAATTTCCACTCATGAGGATCCATGACGTTTCTGCTTAGGTCATCTGCCAGAGTATTTTTCTTTCCTGGCAGGAATTGTGCTTGCAGATTAACTTGATAAGTTACAGCTGTGTTCCACAAGGTCATGGCTTGCCTGCAAAGGAGGTAAGAATGAGTGCCCCCTTGCTTGTTTATGTACCACATTACTGTGGTGTTGTCTGTCCTTAATAGTAATTGTCCTGGATGCAGAAGGTTCTTGAAAGTTTTTGGGGCATTTTGTAAAGCCAACATCTCTTTTTGATTGATGTGAAGATGCATTTGGTCTGTGGTCCATTTGCCCTGAATACATTTTCCTGCCATGTGTGCTCCCCAGGCGTAATCCGAGGCATCTGTTGCAGTCTGCCTGGCTGTGGGAAGAGTGAAAGGCTGACCCTTGTTGAGGTGACATGCCTGTGCCCACCATCGAAACTCCTGTTGTAGGGCAGGGAATTAGTGGTATTACTGTCTCCAAGCTGTGAGAATGTTGAGACCAAACACTTTTTAGGTACCATTGTAATTTCCTCATATGCAGTCTTGCATATGGAATTAGTAGTATGCAGGATGCCATGAATCCCAAGGCCTGCAGAATTTTTCTTGCAGGGAGTTGGGACTTTGTTGCCATCAATTGAAAATACTGAGTCAGTTGTCCTTGGTTTGTCTGGCGTGAGATAAGCCATCTGGGCTGTTGTATTTAAGCTGGCACACAGGAATATTATCTCTTGTGAGGGCACTAGTTTTGATTTCTTTTCGTTTACTGTGTACCCTAGGCAACTTAATCTTTTTACGAATGCCATATGCTGTAGAAGAATGTCCTTGCTCTCTGCTTGAATCAGGCAGTCGTCCAGATATGGATATATTTGAATTCCTTTTTGTCTGCAAAATTACTGGTGCCAGGCACTTGGTAAAGACCCTGGGCGCAGTAGATAAGCCAAAGGGCAGTGCAGAGAATTGGTAGTGCATTGAACCAGCTATGAATCTGAGGTATCTTCTGCAATTTTGTCTGATAGGAACATGCAGGTATGCCTCTGAGGTCCAAAGTAACAAGCCAAGCTTTCTTGCCCAACATGGGAAGGAGCTGTTGTAGTGTCAGCATTTTGAATTTCAGAACATCCAGGTAAGTATTTAGAGTGGAAAGGTCCAGAATGGGTCTCCAGGCTTTGTCCTTTCTGGGTACCAAGAAGAGTCTTGAGTAAAATCCTTGTCCTTTTTCCTGCTGTGGTACTTTTTGAATAACTTTCATGTCCATGAAAGCTGTAATTTGTTTTTGTGCCTCTGCCCATTGATTTTGTGGCAGGTCTGGCATTCCTTTTAGCCTTGGAAAAGTGTGAAAGTGGAACGTGTAACCTTGAGACAATATTCAGCACCCATTTGTCTTGGGTGATTGCTTGCCAGTTTTCAGAAAAAGTGCTAGTTTCCCCCCTAAGGGAGCTGCCAAAAGGTAAGAGTTTGGCATTGGAAGGGGGAAGTCATTGGGTCTGTTTCCTGTAAGGTTGTGACTTATCCTCACCTTCTTTTGGTTTTGAAGCACCCCACTCTCGTGGTCTGTAAGAACCTTGTGGCTGAGATCTGCCTCTTGGGCATCTGTATCTGCCTCTTTGTGGCTTGTCTGACACTGGAAAGGACCAATTCTTTGTAGGCCAATTTCTGCTAAATCGTGGTGGCTGTACCTGTAAGAAATCCTTCACCGTTTGCATAGATTTTGCCTTATCCTCTATTTTCTTTAATACCTCTTCTGCCTTAATACCAAATAAATTATCTTGCTGCAAAGGAGCATCCAATAACTTTGCCTTAACATGATCTGATAAACTTTGTTCTTTTAGCCAAGCATGCCTTCGAATCACAGATCCTGTAACTGCTGCTCTACAAGAAGCTTCTAATGAATCAAAACCACAATGCAAAGTATGCTTTCCCCACTTGTTCAGCTGCATGCAATAAATCCTGCATTTCTTTATAGTCAGGTTGTTCTGCATTTGTACTCATTTTCTGTTTTGAGACAGTAAGTATTGTTGATATTTAAGCATGTGAAACTGGCAATTTAGAGCCCTCACTACTAAAGTTGCAGAGGTGTAAACACTCTTTCCCCATCTGTCTAATGCTCTAGAGTCCCTATCCGGGGGAACTGGATTCTTAGCCATGGAAGCCTTAACCCCTCTGGGACCCTGGGAAATAGTTTCTGGGTCAGCAACAGGGTTTTTATAAAGAAATTTGTGAGAGTCAGGAACTCTGTAGTACCTGTCTGTCTTGACTGGAGCTGGGGGTAAAGAATCAGGGTTTAAACTAGATTCAGAGAAGACATCATCCACAATGTCCAAAACTGGCGGAATAGCAAGGGGCCTGTGCTGAGGCAGCAAAAGAAAGTCTCTGAGCCTCTTCTTGGATTCTGAGTAATCCTGGCCCTCCCAATGGAAATGCTCCCTCATGGTATGTAAAGTTTCCCCCAAAAGAGTAATCCTCAGGAGGAGAGGCTGAAGGAATTGATTCTTCAGCATCAGAATCCTCATGGGGGGTAAAGAATATCCCTGGTCTGAAGAGGAATCAGAATATATAGAAACCTGGTCAGAGGAATCTCAGTCTGTATCCTGCCTAGGCCTTTTATCAGGAGGGGGATGGGAACCCCTGATCAGAGTTATCAAGTCTTCGGCCATCCTGAGCATCTGTTTTTTAGGCATGGAGGCCTGTCCAGGTGAATGCTGTACTTGCTTCTTTGTCTTTAGTGTAGGCTTAGTCTTGGCTGTAGTTGCAATGGTAAGTGGAGTAGGCCTGAAAACACCCTCAGAAGCCGATGCCTGCTCAGCAGCTCTGGACCCATCTGAAGGGTTAATCTCCGTTGGCCCAACACCTTGAGGCTCCAGAGGCCTAGGCACCTCCACGTGGGAGTTGGTCGCAGCCTGTGGTTCTGAGGTAGCAGGTGTCAGGGGCTGCGAAAGCGCCTCACTGAAAGCCAGCGAACCGGCGACTGGCCTAGAAGAGGCTTTGTCGTCAGTTTTGGGCCTCGGATGCCTTTCCTTATCTTTATCTTTGCGCTTTTTGTGCATTCCGGTCGTCGGTTGTTCTGACGGCATTATATAATTAAACCTTCGCCCAAAGTAATGGCGGGCAAAATCAAACAGACGTTTAATAGTGCGTTTGTTAAATCTAGCACAAAACTGACAACTAGTGACGTCGTGATCTGGGCCTAGGCATGGAATACAGTAAGAATGAAAATCCTTATGAGGTATTTGCTTCCCACAAGAAATACAATTATTAACTTTTTCTGACATCGGTCTGAGGCAAGAAAAAATTTCCCCAACAGGGTACTTAGCTTTATTGAAGACTTCGGTTCTGAAATCGAATTTGAAATCTCAGGAGTCGGTCGGCCGACCGGCACTTGCGAACTGCTTTTGCTTCGGGCACCGCGCGGCAAGAAAGACTGAAGAAAATGGTGGCGACTGCTTCTTATATGCCCCTGGCGCTCTGACGTCAGGGAAGAGGCGACACCAACCGCCGCTGGACCAAGACTTTGGAACTCAGGCTGACTGCGGGCCCGCCTGACGGCAGGATAATCCAAGTGTAATGACTGCAGCAGTGAAACACGATGAACATCTGGTAGTGATTGGCTCCCAGCCGGAACCGCAGATGATTCCTGGATGGTCTGGCCATTTTTATGTGGTAGTACGCATCCTGGAGATCTATTGAGCACATCCAATTGTTTTTCCCCAAGAAGGGAAGTATCAACTGCACTGTGGCCATCCAGAACTTCTTTCTTGACAGATCTGTTCAGTCTGCTGAGGTCCAAAATAGATCTAGAGTCCCCTGCCTTTTTTGGAACTAAAGAATCTTGAGTAAGTTCCGGATCCTATCTGGTCTGCTGGGACTGGCTGGATGACTCCTTTTTTTAGCAACCTTTGGACCTCTCCTGTTGCTTCTTCCCTATAACTAGGTGGACTGTCCCGGATTTTTGTTATCAAGGGGGGAGGAGTGGCGAAGGGAATAAAATATCCTCTGGAAATTATGCTTTGTACCCAGTTGTCATTTGTTATTTTTAGCTAGGCATCTAGATACAAAGATAAGCAACCTCCGACTGCTTCCAGAGTAGGACAGTCGGGCCTCCTTTCAGGAGCGCTGGTAGAGCTTCCCAAAGAGCTGATCTCTGTCGCCCTTATTTTGTGGAACCCCTCTGCTACGAGGGCAGTGTCTTCCATTATTGCCCCTTACACTGCCCCTGGAGGGGGGTTCGCCATGTGTGTCCAAAAAGGCTCCTTGCACTTTTGGGAACCACATCTTTCCTTCATTTTGACCCTTGGGGTAGGGTCTAGTAGGGGTGGAAAAACAGACTTAGATGGCAGACAGTCTTTCCTTCCTGCTCACACCTGGTCAGAGTTTCCTTAACTTTGGGCCTGAAAAGAGACGAGCCATCAAAAGGGGTGTTGACAAAAGATGACTTAAAGGGCTCCGCAAAAGAACATAACCACTTCCATGAGTGTCTCCCAAGTGCAATTCCTGTACCCGCTGCCCTACACGTTCTATCAGCTGCATATGAAATCAGATGCATGGAAGAGTTCACTATGGAATTAAGGGTGGCAAGCTGGGACGCAACCTTGTTTGTATCTCCCTCAGCTACCGTACCATCTAGAGCATCGCCAAGCTCTTTAAGAAGGTCTCTCTGCAGTCTTGTAAAATGTGTGAGGTAGTTCAGTGAACGCATGGCAAAAGTCACTGAACTAAACATGTGCTTCCCGTATTTATCCATGATCCTAGAGTCTCTATTAGGAGGATGGACAGAGGAAGAAGATTCCGACATCATCTTTTTGGTGGCTACCGCCACCACCTTGGCATCAACAGGCACTCCCTTTTGTGAGAAAGGACTTATCGTGAGGGGCAGAATTACATTTATTGGGCTTTCTAGGGACAATCTCCATGGTGTCCGGAGACTCCCACACCCTTTGTGAGACCAGCTCCATAAGCTCATCAAAGGGCGGAGACACCCAAGAGGTGGAGGGCTGAGACCCAAAAGCTTTCAGGAGGACAGACTCATCCTCAGTAGGGTTGGTGGGCTTCCAGCCACCCCGCTGCTTTAGGATTTCCAAGTTATCTGCGAATGTGATATTTTCAGTGGGGGACCATGGGGACTCTTCTGATTCATCCAAGTCTGTGTCAGATGGGATAGACTCCTGTGGGGAGTCTAGATGCTTCCTCTTGCAAATTCTCTTCCTGAGAACCTCATCAGTGGGAGCTTCTGGTGAGGTCTTGAAAGAGCAGGGAGCATCCAATGGGGCTTCCTGAGGCTCAGGGTCTCCACGCTTCAAAGGGAGCTGTGAGGAAGAAGTAACACAGGTGCTTTTAGGGAAGAAGTAGTTGGGCCCTGAAGTTGTGGATGTCCTTGGGGGGACATTACTCTCTTCATGGCTTCAAAAGCACATCTGCTCCAGTGGGAAGGAACCTCTGGATCCGAAGAAAGAGATGATTCCCTCAGCACTGGAACAGCGGGCTCCGATCCAGAGTTAGGAGCCAAACTCATCCGAGCCGAGGCCCCAAGAGGTAAAGTCGGAACCGAAAGATCAGTGCGACTATCCTCCCTGGACCAGACTGGCGAGTGACTGCTCCTAGACACCTCGATGGGCTCCGAGGAGGTCCGAGTAATCGGAACCAATGGCACTGGAGCAGGCGTCAGTTCCGAAGGCTCCACAATCAGCAGCTCCAACTCCTCTGGGTCCAAAGGATCAGTATGGCTCGGAGGAAAAGAAGATGATGGGGGAACAGTTTTTGGTTCCGAAACTACTTGGGTCGGAGTCTATAAAAATTTTGCAAACGCTGGTGCCTGTAACAACTTCTGCACCACACGATCCACATTCAAATCAGATAGGCTTATCGAGGACCAAGAAGAGTAAATCGAGGGTTCCACTGACTGTAAGATAGGTGACTTAAGTACTTTGGAGACCGGTTCCAGGACTGGGGACCGGCTCCGAAAAGTTAAGACATTCTGCTCCGAAGGCTGTGGAGTCAACATCGATGTCCTTTTAAATGTTGTTGGATCCGAAACTCTATGCTCTGACGAAGATGACTTAGAGGACTTAGAAGATTTTGGGGATTTGCCAGCTTTATCATGGTCACCCAAAGCTTCCTGAAAAGATGATTTTACAAGTCTTCTGTCAATCAGCTCCCTTTTTCTTTCATGCAGGACCCTGCTACTAAAAGAATGGCAGATGGAACAACTCTCTTGTAAGTGCAGGGCACCCAAACAGTAGAGACAATTGACGTGACTATCAGTCGCAGACATATTTTGTTCACACTTTGGACATTTTTTAAAACCAGACTTGGGTGCTTTTTCCTGATCAGCCATAATAAACATTTTTTTTTAAATGCACACACGAAACAAGTACTAATAAAATATCAAAGTCACACACACAATTGTTCAACAAGCCCAAACAACCCATAAGTATTTTAAAATATAAGCAGCTCTTAAAACAGCTGCCTCTATGACACTAAATAGAATCTATTATCTGCAACAACACTCTTATAAGCTATAAACTAGTAAATACCTACTAAACACACTCTAATCTACAAAATAAAGGAGCACATGGATGGCATATTGCGGAAAGTGATTTTTTTATATTGGAAGAAGCAGCCCTACTGAGGTACGTAGAGGTGTACACAGCACTATTAGAAGAACAAGGAGCTTAGCTAAACCCCAGGGAAATCCACTGAAGGAATTTACTAGAATGTTAGATGAGGTATCGCAAAAGGAGCACCCTGTTCCAGCCTGTCTGTGCACCAAACACCTGTATATCCCCAGCCAGAATCTTTGGAACATTAGGGCTAACTAAGGACATTACCTTACAACTATCAAAGGAACCTGTCCTTTGGAAAGACATTGAAACACCCTGTTCCAGCCTGTCTGTGCACCAAACACCTGTATATCCCCAGCCAGAATCTTTGGAACATTAGGGCTAACTAAGGACATTACCTTACAACTATCAAAGGAACCTGTCCTTTGGAAAGACATTGAAACACCCTGTTCCAGCCTGTCTGTGCACCAAACACCTGTATATCCCCAGCCAGAATCTTTGGAACATTAGGGCTAACTAAGGACATTACCTTACAACTATCAAAGGAACCTGTCCTTTGGAAAGAAAAAACCCTGTTCCAGCTGTCTGTGCACCAAAACACCCTGTATATCCCCCCCAGAATCTTTGGAACATTAGGGTTAACTAAGGACATTACCTTACAACTATCAAAGGAACCTGTCCTTTGGAAAGACATTGAAAGTATGTATTTGATGCTGTAACTGATAAACTCAACTGAAATACATATTAAAGCATTAGTAGGTTCCCAGGTAGGCTAGCCAGCAGCCACCCCTTCTCTTCTTTCTTGTACTTCATCCTTACCTCCTTTAGATATCTTTTTCACCCAAACTACTTCATCCTCACTCCCCTTTAGACCCTCCACTCTAGCAGGATACATCTCCACTGCCACACACTGCCTGACTACCAGGACACCTTCTGTACTGTATTTTTCACCCTATTTCTGTATCCTTACCCCCATACCTTTCTGTTCCACTTTCCCTGACTTCACTTCTCACGAGTAACTCCTCTATCCTACCCAGTACTATTTCACTTACTCCCCACTTATCATACTTTCTCCTCAGACTCTCTACTGTTGAACTCACCTTCACCTTTACTCCTGTTTCTCTCTTCCTGCCTGATTGTTTTTCTGCAACTGGTCGTCTTGCTACCAGACACTTTGGAACATCAGGGCATTAACCCCTCTGTTATCCGTATTTCTTACTGTTCTACTCTAAGCTCTTAGACCTCTCCGTGTCTCCATTATCTGTATATCTATCTGTGCTGCTTTCCCACTTATCTATCCTGCCATACTTATTTCCTCCTACCTACCCTCATTTCACTCCCATGTACTCTACTTCCCCAACTCACTAAGCCCCTCCCCTCAACATACGTATTGCTACCTCTCACTGATCCTCGCTCTGTCCAATCTCGCGGACCTTGCTCTAAACCTGCTTTTGTCTCTTTTTCCCCTCCCCATCTGCCCCAACGCCCTAGCCCACCTTATAAGTATACCCCAGCTCCTAGCGACGCCATCTTTCCTCTCCTCCACTCCACCTGGCTGCTGTGTGCTCGGCTCCTGTTTTGGAATTACAGTAAGAAAGAGTATGTTTATTATATGAAATGATTTGTTACCCTTGCTTCTTGTAGCTTTGGAACTGCTACAACATTCAGGTTATGCGTACAATGTTATGCTCTTAACGCAAACGCTAACACTATCTGAGCGTTTAACACGTGGCTTGCAATTGTTGTACCTAGACACAACTGTTACATACTCGCGTTGCTGTTGGCTTTATTTATTTAGTTTATTTGAATGTATTTTACTTAACTCATTCAATGTTTTAGCTTTGGATAAAAACGCTGACACAATTAGAGCGCTGTTCAGGTGACCTGTAGTGTATATGCCTAGACGCTGCTACTTTTAATTCACATTGTTTTTCTTTGCTCTCACTGGCATATTGCTGTACCCTTTATTGCAAATACAGATACTAACTGAGCATTGCTTTATAACTTATACGGAATGTACCTTGAGATAACGTTATAACCTTACAGCGTTTTTACTGCTGTTGTACTATTGTTCTTGCTGCCAACGCAGACATTATGGTGCGTTCCTTATGCGGATCCTGTTTTTTTTTTTTTAGCTGTTGTCCGCTCACAAGTATTGTTTTTAGTAACTATTGACTAGTTATTGATCTCCTTACCTAGTCGCTACATTGTTAGATAATTTAGTAAACATTATTCAGCAGAATACTGTCTTTTTATAGGATTGACAACTTTTTTTAGAGATTTGTAAAACTCTCTTAAAGCATACTGCCATATACTTAAGTAGCCTCTTTAACATGGACTACTAAATAGTGGCAGAACTACCTGAGACGTCGTAAGGACGTGCTCTGTTACTCAATCACGGCAGTTACGGGCACTAAAAGGAATCATAGCCTTCTGATAACGCTACAAAGGGTACCATTTATGGTGTTACATATCTAACTGTGTTTAGGTAACGTTTTGCTTACTATGTTATTACTGCTGTGCATTTTTTATTAGCTGCTTGTTTTACAGAAAGTCACATGTTTTATAGAGTTACAGATAAAATGAATTATTGTTAACACCTGTATCTGCATAACATCTTTACTTGCTCTCTAAATTAATACTCTTTGCCTTACTTCCTTTCTCTCTCTCTCTTACCAGCACCCTGTTCCAGCCTGTCTGTGCACCAAACACCTGTATATCCCCAGCCAGAATCTTTGGAACATTAGGGCTAACTAAGGACATTACCTTACAACTATCAAAGGAACCTGTCCTTTGGAAAGACATTGAAAGTATGTATTTGATGCTGTAACTGATAAACTCAACTGAAATACATATTAAAGCATTAGTAGGTTCCCAGGTAGGCTAGCCAGCAGCCACCCCCCCCCTTCTCTTCTTTCTTGTACTTCATCCTTACCTCCTTTAGATATCTTTTTCACCCAAACTACTTCATCCTCACTCCCCTTTAGACCCTCCACTCTAGCAGGATACATCTCCACTGCCACACACTGCCTGACTACCAGGACACCTTCTGTACTGTATTTTCCACCCTATTTCTGTATCCTTACCCCCATACCTTTCTGTTCCACTTTCCCTGACTTCACTTCTCACGAGTAACTCCTCTATCCTACCCAGTACTATTTCACTTACTCCCCACTTATCATACTTTCTCCTCAGACTCTCTACTGTTGAACTCACCTTCACCTTTACTCCTGTTTCTCTCTTCCTGCCTGATTGTTTTTCTGCAACTGGTCGTCTTGTTCTTCCCCCCTCCGTTCGCTACGCTCACTCCGCTCCCCTCCCCACCCCAATTCCCACCCACCCCCAGGGGTCCTAACTATATACTTACTTAGACACACCCCCAATTAGACAACTACCATTCATCACTTCATATACATCTACCAATCAACTCCTCTAGCCTATAACCACACCCTCTCTCCAAAATCCTACCTAAAATACCTATCCCTACCACTACATACCATACAGTCCTACAACTTTACTAGTACCACCCTCTACAACAACATGCCTTTAACACTCAACGCAATCTTTCCTATTGTACTCCTTAACATCCTACTCTACTACCACACACTTACCTCCTATGAATATCTAAACCTGAACCAAACTCTTACATTAGCCAAACATACTACTACAACATGTCTTCTACCCAACCAAACACATATTAATATACTATCTACCTCTCCCTACCTCCCACCTCTCTACCATAAAGTACACCATTACAAGTATACAACCTCTAAGCGGTTCTATCTAACACCACTCAAATACACTAAAGTTTTTCAATCCCCACAAACACTTTTACTTATACATGGGGACATCCACCCCAATCTCGGTCCCAATACCCTCCTCAATCACACTCCTTCAAACCAAACCACTAACTATTCCAATTCACCCTTCTACACTGACTCTCTCTCTATTGCTCACCTAAATATTCGTAGCATTAACAACAAAGTCACACAGCTCCATGCCTTAATTGATTTCTATGCCTTTGATATCCTCTGTCTCACTGAAACCTGGCTTAAACCCAGTACCAAAGACAACAAATTCACTCCCCCAGGCTACAACACCTTAAGGCAGGATCGCCTTAATAAAAAGGGCGGAGTGGCCCTCCTATTCAAATCCCAACTTAAGGTAGCCTTAATTGACTCCTTACCTCCCTCCCCAGCAAATGCTGAAATACTTTGTACCAGACTCCACATCAATAAATCCAAAGCTATAAACATAATATGCTCCTACATCCCCCCAGGCAATAACATTAATACCTAGAAAATATCCTAAGCTGGGCTTCCTGTAGCTTTCCCAGGAAACCATAATCTTAGGTGACTTTAATATTGACTGGTACTCCTGCATATCCCCACACCTACCACTCACCTTAACCTCTTTAACTTTCATCAAACCATCAACTCCTACTAGAATACATAAATCCACACACAAACAAACCATTCTAGACTGGATACTGACCAACAACAATCCCTCTCCTATAAAACAGGAATACTCCTGACAATATTAGTGACCACCTCCCTACCTTTATTACTAAACAAAAATTCAACAATCCCAAGCCAACTACTTATCGAACCAAATATAACAAAACTGAATTCAACCTAACATCCTTTCAAAATGAACTTAAAGAATATAACTGGTCAACGCTAAAATACCTCCCCATAGATGACGCAGTAACCCACTTCAACAATACCTTCCTACAAATTCTCAACCAGCATGCCCCTTCCCGCTTAGTCAGAGTCAGTTCCAAAGCAGCCCCATGGCTCTCTAAAACTACTAAACAAACTATGCAAGCTAGGAATAAATTATGGAAGAAATGGAGATCCACAAAAAACCCTATTGACCATCAAAACTTCAAACACCTCAGAAACAAAACAAAGAAACTTACCTATCTGGATAAGAAAAACTACCATTTTCAATACCAACAAAACCTAAATCAAAACCCAAAACAATTTTGGTCAGGAATAAACAAACTACTCCATCCAGGCAACACCAAAACACCTACCCCAGCTAGCTTAGCACAAACAGAACCTAACATAATAGCCGACACTTTCAACAACTTCTTCTCTGAAACTGTCACCTCTCTTGCAAGCACCATGACCCGCCCCGCATCTCTCCAAATTACGCCCACTCAAAACAGTACCCACACGCTAAAGTTTAATACCGTATCAATAACCTACATACGTAAACTACTATCAAAACTCAAACCTTGCACCCCCTCTGCTGACAAACTACCAGCAGAATATCTACAACTAGCTGCAACTGAAATAGCCTACCCAGTCTCCATCTTAATAAACAGAACTATAACTGAATCCAAAATCCCATCCTGCTGGAAAATATCCCATATTATTCCTCCATAAAGGAGGAAACTCCAATGAACTCTCCAATTTTCGACCTATTGCCCTTCTATCTCCTCTATCCAAAATAATGGAACGCTGCATTCACCATCAACTTCTACATTATCTCTTGAATAACAACTTGCTTGTGGACTCTCAACATGGTTTTAGACCACACCATAGTACCTCTACCGCCCTTCTCTCCTTCACTGACACTATCAATAAAAACCGCAATAACAACCTGTTCTCCTCTGCACTATTCTTGGACCTCTCAAAAGCATTTGATATGGTCAACCATCAACTTCTCCTTGATACCTTAAAATCCCTCTCACTGGATTCACAAGCTTTACAATGGTTCGACTCATACTTGACTAATAGAAAACAAGCTGTCCTTTGGGACAGCCATCTATCCTCTCAACTCCCAGTTACTATTGGCGTTCCACAAGGATCCATCCTAGGTCCCCTACTTTTCTCAATTTTCATAAATAACCTGCCCACTTCCCTCCCTACATCCACTTGTATACAGTATGCAGATGATTCCACTCTCATCTGCTCTGCCTCTTCCCAGCAGAACTCCACTCTGCTACCCAATTGGTCTTCACTGCAGCAGAAAAATGGTTTCAACACATCTGTCTCCTCCTAAATCCCAAAAACAAAACTACTACTCTTCACCCCAACCTTTAAATCCACCCCAATTACTTTTTCCATTGCATCCTGTAATGGCACTATCATCAAACCTGACTATTGCACCAAACTGCTGGGTGTCACCATAGATAATCAGCTAAATTTTGACCATCACATTGATTTAACTATCAAGACAGTCAATAAAAAAATTGGTGCCTTGTACAGGCTTAAGCCCTTTCTTACAGCTACTTCGAGTGGCTCTAGCCCAAACTCACCTTATTTCTACATTACTGTATGCCTCTCCTTCCTTTATCAACATATCTAAAGCTAATCTGAAAAAACTAAATAATGCCTACCACAGTATAGCCAGATTTGCCACTGGCTCTCCATTCCAAACTCATCACTGTCATAACTTAAAGAAACTCAACTGGCTTGAACTCCCAAACCTAATACTCCTACAACAACTGATCATCACTTTTAAAATTCTACATTACCCTCCAACACACCCATACTAAACAAAATCATCACTCCTTATAAAATCTCACTACACTCAGATCAGCCAACAAGCTCCTAGTTACCACAATAAAATCTCATAATAAATCTGGGGATTCCCTATTTGCAAACACTATCGGTTCTTACTGGAATAAACTCCCAGCAGAGCTGACCTCCCTAGCCTCATGTCACCTTTTCAAAAAACAAATGAAAACCCACCTATTAATTCATTGGCTATGTCCATGCTCCAATCCCGACTGAACTCAAGTACCTTATTACTTACTCTACTCTGCTCCTGAGTACTTTTGCTCCTCTATACTAACCTTCACTGACTTCCACAGCCCCCTTCTCCGTACCATCACTCTTTTTCAAATTTCTGTTTGCATACCCCTCTGACTTTCTGTTTCTTTTTTTTCCTGTCTCTTGCTCATTTTAGCTGAGCTCCTATTATACTGCTACATTTACATTTCATCAATATCTTTACCTCCTCCTCTCCTTCTACAACTGGCTATTCCCTTGACCTACTTAGTCCGTAATACTTGTACCTAATAATTACTGTACTTTTTCCTCTTTCAGTTTACTTTATTTTCTCCCTTTTCCTTAACAATAACTACATTTACTACCCTGTTTCTCTAGCAACCTGCATACTTAACACTGTAAAATACTTGTTTCTCTAGCAACCTGCACACTTAATATTGTATAATATTTAAGTTTAGCAATACCCGTTTTTGTTGTCACGACCAGTTACTACTGATATTTTTTTAACTTTATTTGTAGTATCTAAGACTTGAGCTTATTCTCCTCATCCCCTTGTCTGAACTTTGTTTGTCTTTTATTTAGACTAGTCCATGAAAACCATAGATGTAATTGTTTTTTCACCTGAGTACATTATGTTATTTGTTTGTTTGTTTTTATTTACTTACTTCCTAATCTGTAGTGTCTTAGTCTGATAGTGGAGCTTTTCTCCTCGGGCCTCTGCTGAAAATGGACATGTATCCAGCCAGACTAGCCCGGTTAACAAATGTAAAATAAAATAAATAAATAAATAAACAGTGTTATTAATACAGCCCTTAAAAAACAAATGGGTTCTGTAATACTAAATAGACTGTTAAAGTTGTAGAAACACACTCTAATAAGCTATAAATTTGTGGTAACACGCACTTCTAAACTACTAACACTCTGCTAAGGCACACCAAAAAGAAGGGAAAGGAGATAATAAAGGCCTGAAAAATAACGGCCAACAAGGCTATACAAAGCACTATGAGAAGTTAAGCTGCACACTAATACAAATTTTGAAAGTTATTAAATTGCAAAAAACTATTAATAAAGATAAATTTTTCTATACTGGCCAGAGCTGTGAGGAAACCTATCTGTTGCAGCGGCAAACTAGATCTGAGGTAACTCAAGGTGCATCATGGGATAGGGACTTGGCCTTGAGCTGTCTGAAGACCTTGAGCTTTGTAGTAGGCCAACACGAAGCCAAGGATCGGCTCCGAACCCATCTGTAAGAATGAACGGTGCGAAAGAACAACTTCACACCACTGAAATATTGATGCAGGCTGACTCCCTTTATAGCCAAGCATACTGTCATCAGTCAGGGTGTCTTCCAGCCTGGGAGGCGGAAAGAGTTTTCTCTGGTAGTCAGACCAGCCAAGGGTTTTCACAGCAGGAAATCCCACAATTCAGGGCTGCAACAGTGAAACACAAAGAACATCTCAACAGTTGTTCACACTGGGATGAGCTACTTTAGATGCCACACTCTAGGGGAGATGCAGAAAGGCATGGCTAAGCTTTCCTTGCATATGTGAGAGTCAAGAAAGACCCTTGGCTTGAGCAATGCTATGCCATTTCTGAGAATTATGCCACAACTCCCAAACAAAATAAAGGACAACACAGTGAATTCAGTGTGCATCATCATGGGAAGTTATGATTGACAGGCCAGCCTGTTTCACCACGAATGGCTTGGGTCCCTTTCCACAGGGTGTCTAACAATTGGCCAAGACTTTTTCTGCCCCTCCATAGTGTCTTTTTGGGGCAAATTCTATTTCTTGGACTTTTCAGCCTAGTAAATTCTAATCCAGCTTACATTACAGTGGCATTGCTTAGAGTTTGAATTCTGTTTACAAAACTGCCCGATCCCGATGCATTGACATTTGCACACATATATACATACACAGTTACTGAAACTTTGTACAAATAGCACTCCTATCCCAGGGTACTGCGATTATCACTCACTCTCACCATCTGGTAGTGACAGATGGATATCTGTATTTATCCACCACCATTACCTTACGCCACCGTCATACTAACTGAAGTCAACCACCATCACGCTACCACTTTTAGACCCCCACGATGTCTCCTGATGGCTGACAAGTTGACTTCTACACCAACTAATCCTAATATGCTAACCCTGATTCACCAGCTACCGATCCATTAAATGGAAATCTTACACAACAAATATGCTGCGTGGTTCCTCACTTTTAATAACCAAAAATACTGAAAACTAGTTTTCATTTGTATCAATATTAAGTTTCCTAGATCAAACATTTCATGTTTCTATTAGAAGCAACAATATACTTGATCTCATCCTTACAATGCTGTCTTGCCTGCAAACCCTATTGTCATTCCATTCTTAAGCAAATCTGACAACCAAACTCATCTTCAAATGTGGTACCATCCTGCCCATTAACGGTATCATATTCAATCGAATATCTGTGCCAGAGTATTAAAAAAATCAAAAGCAACTCCCACTGACTAAGGCTGTTATTTGGAAATGCAAAACTAAACTCCAAAGCTGGAACTTCCAAAAAGGAAACTATAACAGCAAAAAAAAAAAAAAAAAAAAAACTGCTCCATATAAAAGATTCCCCATCTTCCACCTTAAGGAGGTACAGGCCAGCGGAAAAAAAAATATATACACTAGTAGAAAGATTAGGGCAGGATATGAACTGAAGAAACCACCTACTCCAAGGATAAATCATAAGGGCATTTAAAACTGTATTCCATGTGTAACACCCAACAGTGCACTGATTTCTAGCCAAATGGCACTACTTATTCTTATCTTCATTCAGTTCCAGTTTCATCTCTCCCACTCACTCCGGAGATTCTCTCCCATGAATTCATTAAACACTCTCTCACCTTGGGGCAAGATAATCAGGGATCCTGTAAAAGTAATAGAAATATTTCGGAAATTTTATGAAAATCTGTATAATGCAGAGAAATATGGAAATCAAGAAAAGGTACAAATGCAGATGTTTATGGAAGAATTAAATGTGCCATTGTTGGAGGTAAATGAGGCTCAATTACTAACAGCAAGGACAGGAGAAAACGCGATAAAATAATCTACAAGAAAATCCCTGGGAATAGATGGTATTCCTGTGGAAGTCTGGAAGCTAGGAGGGAAAAAAAGTACAGTTGTGTACACTTACCATAAATGTAGATGTTAGAGTGTATTCACTGTTGCATTACATTTGGTTTATCCCTGCCAGGGTAGCCCTCAGTCGGCCCGAACACCAGAGACTTGGTATTTCTTTGTCGGTTGCTGTCAATTAAGGACTGACGTCAGGTCGTCAGTAGTATAAAGTAAGGCAGCCAATGCCATTACATCAGCTTTTCTTGCCCGAACCTGTCAGGAGCCCCCAAGGAGGAGGCCAGGCTCTGGTGGAAGAACCCCCACCAGTGGAAAATGAATACCAATATGTCCCTTGTAAGGAAAGGAGAACAATAAGGAAGAATGGTAATAAAAGGAGAAAGAGAAGAAAGGGGGGTGGAGGGAGGGAAACCAGGACTGCAACAGTGAATACACTCAAACATCTACATTTATGGTAAGTGTATACAACTGTACGATGTTCTTCGTGTTTCACTGTTACAGTCATCACATTTGGGTTGATTCACAAAGCTGAGGAAATGGGTGGAGGCAGTCAAGGAAACTAGGGGCTAGCTAGGTTGCCCTGCTAGATTGCAGAGGAAAACCCTGCCCTGGATTTGGAGAAGAGAGACAGGTGGTAATGCTTGGTAAAAGTGCGAACAGATGTCCAGGTGGCAGCATCCAGGATGTCCCTGGTGGGGACTCCTCTGAGGAAAGCTGCAGAGGTGGAGGCTGCTCTGGTGGAGTGTGTCCTGCCCACTTGGGGGAGGGCTTTCCAAGAGCTTTGTAGCAGAAATGGATGCATTGTGCTACCCATTTGGAAATGGTTTGCTTGGAGATGACTTTGCCTTCTGCCCCTGTAGCAAAGCTAATCAGCAATTGATCAGACTTTCTGAAGGATTTACTCCTGTCTAGATAGAATCTGAGCTGTATGTGCACATCTAGAGAGTGAATAATCCTTTCCCCCTTGATCTGGGGATTAGGAAAAAAGGTGGGCAAATGAATGGATTGGTTGAGAGCCACACCAGAGACCACCTTGGGCATGAAGGATGGGTTAGTTTTGAGGGATACCCTGTCTGCATGGAAGATGATGAAGGGTTCCCACAGCCATGAGTGCTTGCAGCTCAGAGACTCTTCTGGCTGAAGTGATGGCCAGAAGGAATGCTGTCTTTTCCAGGAGAGAAATTTTAGCTCTGCAGAGGAAGCTGGTTCGAAAGGGGGCAGGGTGAGCTTTTCAATACAAAGTTAAGATCCCAAGCTGGTGTAGGTGCCCTTCTATGTGGCCTCAAGTTGTTAGCCCCTCTTAGGAACTGTTTGACCAAAGGGTGTGAGAAAAAGGGCTGCTCAGTGTGAAAATGAGCAGAAATAGCGAAGGCATGAATTTTTATACAGTAGAAAGAGAGGCCACTGTGTAGTAGGTCAGCTAAGTATTCCAGGATGGGAAGGAGGGCTGTGTCGTATTGGTTCCCTTAGCCTGGATCCAGGTGCAGAACCTTTTTCATTTTTCAGCATAAGACTTCCTGGTGCTAGGGCATCTGGCCTCACAGATAACATCCAGAACCGGTTTACTGAGGCTGGCAGATTGGTTCGGGGTTAGGGAATAATCCAAGCTGCCAAACTGGGTGCCTGCAAGTGGGGATGCATGAATTCCCCTCCCCTCTGGCCCAGGAGGTTTGGAATCTGAGGAAGAAGCCATGGAAACAGTGGGGACAGGCAGCGTAGCAAGGGGTACCAGTGTTGCCGGGGCCGGTCTGGAGCTATAAGAATGGTCCTTGGTTTTCCTCCCATATTCTGAGCAGTACCCTGAGGATGAGAGGTAGTGGAGGAAAGGCATAGACCGATAGGGGAAGGACAGGGCATCCACTTTCCAAGCCATGCTGTGATGCTCCCTGGTGCAGAATTTGCTGAGCTGATGGTGTGGGAGGTAAAGAGGTAGACATTCAGGGTACCCCATTTCTGAGTTATTAGGATTCAGAGGATTTCTGCTTAATTGGTCTTCCAGAGAGTTGACAAAGCCTGGTAGGAAATGTGCTAACAGGTGTAGTAGCATGGCAGAGGCTGTGTGCCAAAGGGTCATGGCCAGCCTGCAGAGGGTAGGAGTGAGTCCCTCCCTGCTTGCTGATGTACCACATTACAGTGGTGTTGTCTGTTTTGATGAGGAGAGCCTCTGAAGAGAGAAGGGGCTTGAAAGCTATCAAAGCATGCTGCACAGCCATCATCTCTTTTTGACTGATGTGCAGAGGGATTTGCTGTGGGCTCCATTGGCCATGTATGCACCTGTCATCCAGGTGTGCACCCCAAGCATAGTCTGATACGTCTGTGGTGAGGGTCTGGGTGGTGGGGGTGAGGGGGGGCAGCCCCTTGTTGAGGGAGCATGCTGTTGCCCACCAAAGAATATCATTTCTGAGGCAAGGAATTATAGGTAGAGGAGTTTCCAGGTCTTGACAGTGTTGATACCAAAGGCTCTTTAGGTACCACTGAAGTTTCCTCATATGCAGTGTGGCATACGGAATGAGTAGTAAGCAAGATGCCATGAACCCCACAGCTTGTAGGATCTTCCTTGCAATTAAGCTGGGGGCTGGTGGCTAGTTGAGAGACATAGGTTGTCAGGAAAATGTGTTTCTCTGGTGCAAGGTATGCCATCTGGGATGCTGTGTCCAGACTTTACAAAGGCCAGGTGCTTGAGCAGCTTTTCCTGGCTGTCTGCCTGAATAAGACATTTATCCAAGTATGGGTAAATCTGAATATTTCTTTGTCTGCAAAAGGCAATGACCGGAGCCAGACATTTTGTGAAAACTCTGGGAGCAGTAGATAAGCCAAAGGGATGCGCAGAGAACTGAAAGTGTTGAGATCCTGCCCTGAAGCGGAGATATTTCCTGCACGATTCCCTGACATGAATGTGGAGGTAGGTCTCTTTTAGATCTAGGGTGGCTAGCCAAGCATCCTTGGACAGCATGGGTAGCAGCTGCTGGAGGATAAGCATTCTGAATTTTGGGATCACCAGAAAGGTATTTAGAATGGACAGATCGAGGATGGGGCGCCAAGTGCCCTCTTTTCTGGGTATCAGAAATAGTCTGGAGTAGAAAACCTTGGCCTATCTGTTCTGCAGGAATGTGCTCTACTGCCCTCATAGAGAGCACGGAAAGGATTTGCTTTTGAGCCTCTGCCCACTGATTTGGAGGTAGATCTGGGAACCCTTTTGGGGTTGGAAGGGTGTGGAAGGAAAATTTGTATCCCAGAGACTCAATGTTCAGAACCCAATGGTCCTTAGTAATGGTGGCCCAGGTGCTCGAGTGAAAGGAGAGTTTTCCTCCTAGGAGCAAGTGAAGGGGGGTAGAGGAGGTGAGTTATTGTGAGTTCGTACCATAAGGGGGTGGCTCAGAACTCCCTGGTTTTGAAGTGGAGGTAGTCCACTGCTTAGATCTCTGCATTCCCTGTGGCTACTGTCTGGGGGGGGGGTCTGTTTCCATGTTTACTGGGAGCATGAAAGGGCCAGTGTTTGGAGGGTCAATGCCTGTTGAACCTAGGGGGCTGGACCTGCAATAAATCCTTAACTGTTTGCATAGATTTTGCTTTTTCTTCCATCGTTTTTAAGACCTCTTCTGCCTTAGTGCCAAATAAGTTATCTTTGTGCAAGGGGCATCTAATAATTTAGATTTGACATGGTCTGACAGGGGTTGTTCCTTAAGCCATGTATGCCTTCTAATGACAGACCAGTGACTGCTGCCCTGAAAGAAGCTTCTAGGGTGTCAAAGTCACAGTGCAAGGTGTGTTTAGTTACTTGACTTGAAGAATGCATTAACTCTTGTAAATCTTTAGATTCTGCATAAGCAGGAAAGGAAGACTTTTTGTTTAGTTCCAAGGTATGTTGCTGAAATTTCAGCATATGGAACTGACAATGTAGTGCCCCAATAGCAAGAGTAGCTGAGGTGTATACTTTTTTACCCTATCTGTCCAATGCATGGGAATCCCTGTCTGAGGGGGTGGGATTCTTAGCAAAGGTTGCTTTAATCCCTTTGGCCCTTGAGAAATGACCTCAGGGTCAGTTGTAGGATTTTTAAAAAGATATATGTGTGGGTTAGGGACTCTGTAGTACCTGTCTGGTTTTCTGGGAGATGGAGGAAGGGTGTCAAGAGTCAAGCTGGATTCGGGGAAAACATCCTCCACAACATCCAGGACTGGGGGGATGGCCAAGGGTCTGTGTTGTGGAAGATCTAGGAATTCCCCGAGTCTCTTTTCAGACTGAGGGTAGTCCTGACTCTCCCATTGGAAATGCCCCCTTAAAGTATGCAGGGTTTCCCCAAAGGAAAAATCTTCTGGGGGAGAAGCTGTAGGAATGGAATCCTCTGCATCGGAATCCTCATAAGTGGAGACAGGTTGCATGTCTTCATATTCAGATGCATCAGATTCATCAGACTTGTTCAGACAAAACTACAAGGGACAAATCTCTTCCTTTTGGAGGGGGTAGCTTGGCTTCCCCTGATCAGCATGATAAGGTCTTCTGCCATTTTAAGCTTTTGAGACTGAGGCAAGGTAGCAGGTGCTTGAGAGTGGGTCATCGGTTTCTTGGGTGTGGTTTGTACCCTGGACCTAAGAAACTCGGTCGTTTTTGAAAGAAAGGTAGTCACAAAAGAAGACGTCGGTTTGTGTCGAGATTGGGTAGTGGGAAGGACTTCCTCAAAAGCCAGTGCCTGCTCAGCAGCTCTGGACCCATCCAAGGTAGAGATGACTGCAGGATCCTTAGTTGAAGAAGAGTTTTGCGGCATACCAGACTCCAAAATGGTCTCAGTAGTGGCCTGCGCATCAACAGAAGCTAGTATCAGGGGTTGCAAAAGCACTTCACTGAGTACCGGAGAACTGACAACTAGCTTAATGGAAGCATCGTCAGTAGGTTTGGACCGGTGTGGTCTGTCTCTGTCTTTGTCTTTATCTTTATGTTTTTTCGGAAGATCTGCTGTCAGATGGCTTACTGAAGCCATATCGGAATTCGAAAACTGTAAGCGAAAATATCTGGCTACAATAAGGGCCCGACAATGGATAGTTCCGGCATTGAATAAAATACAGAAGCTACAACGGGGGACATCATGGTCTGGACCTAAACAAGTGATGCAGTAAGAGTGGACGTCTCTGTGTGTTATTTGCTTTCCACAGGCAACACTATTAACTTTTACTGACATTGGTTAGTGCAAGAAAAAAGGATCCCCAACGGAGTAGTTAGCTTTCGAAGACTTCAATTCGGTAGACGAAAACTCAGGTAGCTGCCGACCCGCACTCGTGCGAACTGCTTCTGGCTTGGCTCCATGGCAAGACTGACTCGTGTAATGGTGTCGGCTGCCTTACTTTATACTACTGACGACCTGACGTCAGTCTTCAAGTGACAGCAACTGACACAGAAATACTAAGTCTCTGGTATTCGGGCCGGCGGCTACCCTGGCAGGGATAACCCAAATGTGATAACTGCAACAGTGAAACATGAAAGTACACTTGTGTACACTTACCATAAATGTAGATGTTCGAGTGTATTCACTGTTGCAGTCATTACATTTAGGTTATCTGCTTGCAGTAGCTCTCAGTTGGCCTGATTAACAAAGTCTTGGGTCCTGTGTCAGTTGCTGTCCCTTCTTCAATGACGTCAGGTCATCAGGGGTATAAAACATTCAGCCAACGCCATTACATCAGTTTTTCTTGCCCCAGATGTCAGGTGCCCCCCTAATGGGAAGCAATCAAATCTATAAATACTAGGATATACCTCCAACAAAAAAGCAAATACACCAAAAAGCTTTTAGAGCATAGTAAGTGAGAGTAGAAGTATAGCCAAAAGAAGAAAGGGGGCTGGAGGGAGGGTAACCAGGACTGCAACAGTGAATACACTAGAACATCTACATTTATGGTAAGTGTACACAATTGTACTATGTTCTTCGTGTTTCACTGTTGCAGTCATTACATTTTGATATATTCCCAAAGCTAAGATTGGGAGGAGGAATTTAAATAGAATTAGGACCAGCTATAAGGCCCTGCAAGACTGCAGTGGCAAAACCAGCTCTGGATTTAGAGAAAATTGGCAAATGATAATGCTTGGTGAAAGTATGTACAGAACTCCATGTAGCAGCTTCTAGGATGTCCCTAGTAGGGACATCCCTGAGAAAGGCTATAGAGGTAGCTGCAGCTATGGTTGAATGGGGTCTGATGCCCTGTGGGTAGGTTTTCTACGGTGCTTATAGCAGAAATGAATGCAGTGGCCTATCCATTTTGAACTGGTTTGTTTTGAAATAGCTTTCTCCTCTGTCTCTGCAGCAAATGCCACCAACAGATGTTCAGATTTCCTTTGAGGTTTAGTCCTGTCCAAGTAGAATCTAAGCTGTCTGTGTACATCTAAAGAGTGCAGTATTCATTCCCCTTTGATCTGTGGGTTAGGAAAGAAGGTAGGCAAATGAATGGACTGATTAAGAGCCACACTGGATACCACCTTGGGCATGAAGGAGGGATTGGTTCTGAGGGACACCCTGTCTGCATGAAAGATGATGAAAGGTTCCAATGCCATAAGGACCTGTAATTCAGATACCCTTCTTGCAGAAGAGATTGTTGAAAGGAAAGCTGTTTTCCCAGGAAAGAAATTTTAAATCTGCAGTAGCAGCTGGCTCGAAAGGAGGAAGAGTGAGTTTCTCCAAGACAAAGTTAAGATCCCAGGCTGGAGTTTGGGCTCTCCTGGGTGGCCTTAAATTTTGTGGCCCTCTGAGGAACTGCTTGAGCAGTGGGTGAGAGAAGAGGGGAGGCTCTGTGCTATAATGAGTTGAAATGGCTGAGGCCTGAATTTTGCTGGAGGAGAAAGACAAGCCCTTATGAAGCATCTCAGTCATGTATTGTAGAATCTGAGGTAAATTGGGCAACTGCTGCGTTCATTCCTTAAGTTTGGTTCCAGACACAGAATCTTTCCCATTTTGCAGCATAAGATTTTCTAGTACTAGGCCTCCTTGCCTCAAAGGATATCCATCATTGATTTACTGAGGGATGGTAAAGGAGAGATTAGGTAATTAGCCAGGCTGCTAGGTTCAGGGTTTGCAGCTGAGGGTGCAGAATCTGGTTCTCCTGCTGAGACAACAGGGAAGGAATCTGAGGCAGGTGCCATGAAGCCAAGTGTGACACTGTGCAAGAGTGGGTACCAGTGTTAGCAAGGCCAGTCTGGTGCAATTAAAATTGTCCTTGACTTGTCCTGTTTGATCCTTAGTAGTAACTTGGAGAGCAGAGCCAGAGGAGGAAAGGCATAAACGGATACGTTTTTTTTCCAGCTGAAGGAGAGCATCCACTTTCCAAGCTAGCTTGTGGGGAATCCTTGTGCAAAATTTGTCCAGTTGATGGTTCTAGGGGGAGGCAAACAGGTCTATATCTGGGCTCACCCATTTGCTTGTCAACATGTTGAAAATCCTTGGTTCCACTCGTGGGTTCATGAGGTTTCTGCTTAGTCCATCTGCCAGTGTATTTAGTTTTCCTGGCAGGAATTGACCTTGTAGATTCATTTGGTATCTCAAGGCTGTGTTCCACCATGCCATGGCTAGTCTGCAGATGGGGTAAGAATGTGTGTACTCCTGCTTGTTTATGTACAACATGACAGTGGTGTTGTCCGTCTTTACCATTAGTTGTCCTGGAAGAATGTGGTCCTTGAAGGAAGTCACAGCATTCTGTACAGCTAACATTTCCTTTTGATTTATGTGCAGGTGCATTTGAGTTGGGTTCCATTTACCCTGAATGCACTTCCCTGCCAGGTGAGCCCCTCATGCATAGTCTGATGCGTCTGCTGTTAAGATTTGGAAGGCTGGGGGTAATGTGAATGGTAATACTCTGTTTTAGTGGCAGGCCTCTGCCCACCAAAGGGACTCTAGGTGTAGACAAGGTATGATAGGAATCCTTGCTTCTAGATCCTGTGAATGTTGACACCATAGGCTCTTGAGATACCATTGTAGTTTCCTCATATGCATCCTTGCATATGGAATTAGAAGAATGCAGGAGGCCATGAACTCCAAGGCTTGCAGTATTTGTCTTGCAGATAGCTGGGTTTTTGCAGCCACTTGTTTGAAGTGTCAAATGAATCTGTTTCTCTGGTGTGAGGAAAGCCATCTGGGAAGTTGTATTCAAGCTTGTTCCTAGGAATATAATTTGTTGACAGGGTACCAGGTGGGATTTCTTTTCGTTTATGGTGAACCCCAGACAAGTCAGTACCCTTTGAACAAAGGCCAGATGAATCAAAAGAACGTCTTTGATTTCTGCCTGAATTAGACAATCGTCCAGGTATGGGTATATTTGAATATTTATTTGCCAGAAATGCAATGACTGGAGCTAGGCACTTTGTGAATACCCTGGGTGCAGTAGATAAGTCAAAGGGCAGTGCAGAGAACTGATAGTGCATGTAGCCTGCTTTGAAGCGTAGGTATCTTCTGCAAGACTCTCTGATAGGGATGTGCAAGTATGCTTCTTTTAAGTCTAATGTTACCAACCATGCATCCTTGCCTAGCATAGGAAGCAGCTGGTGAAGAGTTAGCATTTTGAATTTTAGAATCACCAGAAAGGTGTTTAGAATAGAAAGGTCCAGGATAGGACGCCATGTATTGCCTTTTCTGGGTACCAGGAAAAGTCTTGAATAGAAACCTTGTCCCTTTTCCTCTTCTGGTACCAAATGAATAGCCCCCATGTTTAAGAGACAGAGTACTTGATGTTGGGCCTCTGCCCACTGATGTGGAGGTAGATCTGGCCACCCGCTTGGTGTTGGTAACATGTAGAAATGAAATCTGTATCCTTGAGACACTATATTTAAAACCCATTTGTCCTGGGTAATGAGTTCCCAAGTTTTTGGCCTGCAGACCAATCTTTCCGCCTAAAAGAGCATTCTGTTGGGAAGTGCTTGGAAGTTTTAAAAGCAAGTAATTGAGACAGTTTTCCATAGGGGGGAGGTCTTACTACTCCCAGTTTTGGGTGCGGAAACCCCCAACTTTCTAGTCTTGTGTGTCCCTTGGGACTGAAATCTGGGGTTTCTGCTGTGTCTGGGTTTGGCTTGAGAGGGGCTGGAAAGGACCAATTTTTTGAGGGCCAGTACCTACTAAATCTAGGAGACTGAACTTGCAAGAAATCTAACAGTTTGCATAGATTTAGCTTTATCTTCCATCTTTTTAAGAACTTCCTCAGCCTTGTTGCCAAACAGGCGGTACTGATTTAAAGGGAGTACCCAACAATTTAGCTTTAACATGATTGGGCAAACCTTGCTCCTTACGCCAAGCATGCCTTCTGAGCACAGACCCAGTAACAGCAACCCTGCAAGAGGCCTCTTTGTTTGTGTCTTTCGGCTTTTCCCGGTTAGGGGTCACCACAGCGGACCTCCGGTCCACTAATGATTGGTAGTTTATTTTTACGTGCAGAGTTACCAGCTCTGATGCACATCCTTCAACGAAGGTACACCCATTCACACGTCTCCACGCAGAAGACGCTCTAGCTGAGAATCAAACCAGACAGCGTCTTACTGTGAGGCGACAACTTTACCGAAGCACCACCAGCGCGGCCCCCTGCAAGAGGCCTCTAATTAATCAAATCCACAATGCAAAGTATGTTTTCCAACCTGTTCAGCAGAATGCATTAAATCCTGTAATTCTTTATTATCAGCACAGTCAGGAATTACCATTTTCTGTTTAAGCAATGCAATAACATGCTGATACTTTAACATATGAAACTGGCAGTTTAAAGCCCTAATGGCCAAGGTTGCAGAATTGTAAACGTGCTTACCCCATTTATCCAGCGCCCTGGAGTCTCTATCAGAGGGAGTAGGATTTTTAGCAGTAGAAGCCTTAATGCCCTTGGGTCCCTGTGAAATAGTCTCTGGAACCGCAATAGGATTTTTAAAAAGGAACTTGTGAGAATCGGGAACCCTGTAATATTGGTCAGGTTTTCTGGGAAGAGGAGGCAAAGAATCAGGGGCCAAGCTAGATTCCGAAAAGGTATCAACAATGTCTAGTACAGGAGGTACAGCTAAAGGCCTATGTTGAGGCAGGAGTAAGAAATCCTTAAGCCTATTTTTTTGAATCAGAAAAATCCTGGCTTTCCCAGTGGAAATGCTCCCTTAGAGTATGTAAGGTCTCACCAAAAGAAAAATCCTCTGGAGAGGAAGCAGAGGGAACAGAGTCCTCTGCATCAGAATCCTCATAAGGAGATAAGGGCAAATCCAGATCATTAGAAGAATCAGAAAAATCAAAATCCTGTTCAGAAGATTCATAAACAACTTCAGTCCTAGGTCTCTTAGAAGGGGGAGGTTGGCTTCCCCTGATTAGAGTTATAAGACCTTCAGCCATTTTTATCATTTGTTTTTTAGGCATAGAGGCCTGAGCATGTGGCCTGGGCATCTGTTTCTTAGGCATGGTTCGAGATTTTGGCCTAAATGAAGGAGGATGCGTTGGTTTAATATGCAAGTCCGTAGGCCTGTACACACCCTAAGAAGCCGGTGCCCGCACAGCGGCTCTGGACCCATCCAAGGTAGAGACATACGCAGGTTCCACAGTAGAAGCATCTCGCGGCATACCAGACACCGAATGGGTCTCAGTAGAGGCCTGCGAGTCAGAAGTAGAGGGTATCAGAAGCTGCAAAAGTGCCTCACTGTGTACCGGCGAACTGGCGACTGGCTTAGGAGAAGCGTCGTCAGCAGCCTTGGACCACAGAAGCATGTCTCTGCATCTTTGCATTTTTTTGGAATCCCGGTAGTCAGACATTTTTGGATAATTAGACCGAGAACCAAAATATTTAGAAGCGAAAACATACCAACGATGGATAGTGCGCTGATTAAATAAAGCACAAAACCGACAGCAAGGTACTTCATGATCAGGGGCCAGGCAATGAATACAGTACAAATGAAAATCTTTATGAGGTATTTGCTTTCCACAAGTAATGCAATTATTAACTTTTACTGACATCAGAAAGGAGCAAGAAAATGTTTCCCCAACAGGGTACTTAGCTTTAGTTGAAGACTTCGGTTCTGAAACTCGAAAATGAACATTTCTGGAGTCGGACGACCGGCACTTGTGAACTGCTTCTGCTTCGGGCACCGCACGGCAAGAAAGACTGATGTAATGGCATCGGCTGCATGTTTTATACCCCTGAGGACCTGACGTCATGGAAGGGAGAGCAACAGATGCAGGACCCAAGACTTTGTTAATCAGGCCGACTGAGGGCTACTGCAAGCAGACATCCCAAATGTAATGACTGCAACAGTGAAACATGAAGAACATCAACATCTGATAAAGATCTGTAAGGTTTTGCTTAACAGTACTTGAAAAGGAGAAGCACCAACATCCTGGAAGAAAGCAGTGGTGGCTGTAATAACTAAAGATGGTAAAGACCGATTAGATCCAACTTCATATAGGCCCATTTCAATGTTACACCACGACTATAAAGTGTTTGTGTCTATAACAGGTGAAAGAATGGCAAAGGTGATGACAAATTTGATAGATATGGATCAGTGTGGTTTTGTGGAAGGGAGGCAAACATCTGACATTAACAGGAAAAATGATTATCCAGATGGAAGCAGAATAAGAAACCACTGTTGGTGAGTTCTGATGTAAAGAAAGCATTCAAACAAAGTAAGCTGGGATTTTATGAGTAAGGCAATGGAAGCGTTTGCATTCCCTGATAAAATTATAAAGTTGATTAGGAGGATATATGAGGGATTGGAGGTGAAAATTAAAGTGGGTGGGCTCCTCACTGAGTTCAGCTTGAGCAGAGGATCGAGAGAGGGGTGCCCTCTTTCCCCTTTATTATTTGCATTATATTTAGAACTGCTGGCAAAGCTAAGGGACTCAGAAATTCAAGGATATAATTGGCATTATAATTAACAGCTGGCTTTATTTGCAGGTATTACTTTATACCTGATAAAACCAGAAAATGACATTTCTGTGCTGTGGAACATTTTGACAGTTTCAAGTCTTTCTGGGATACAAAATTAAAGAAGATAAAACAAAGGCAATAGCTGTAAATTATGTACCTACACACGAATTGGTTCAGCAATACCCATATTTATGGGGACATGATAAAATGAAGTACTTAAGAGTATGGATTAACAAGGATTCTGGTGTGGTAGCTAAGGATATGTGGGAAGAGACTAAACAAAAGATGAAACAAAAACTCAGAAAGTGGAAGCTCTGTTATATGGAAATGGATGCAAGCAATGAAAATGTTTTTACTCCCTTCAGCTGATACACAGGTGGGCGGCCGCAGTGGTGCAGCGGTTAGCATTGCCACTTCACAGCAAGAGGTTCTCTGGTTCGATCCTCAGCTGGGGTGCCTTCTGTGCGGAGTCTGCATGTCCTCCCTGTGGTCACGAGTGTTTCCTCTTGTTTCCTCACACATCCCAAAGACATGCTGTAGGTGGATTGGACGCTCTAAATTGGCCCTAGGCGTGAGTGTGTGCGCCTTCTGTTGAAAGTTGGGCGCCAGGCTGGCAACTCGACACCA
Source organism: Protopterus annectens (assembly GCF_019279795.1). Taxonomy (NCBI): domain Eukaryota; kingdom Metazoa; phylum Chordata; order Ceratodontiformes; family Protopteridae; genus Protopterus; species Protopterus annectens. The sequence goes on along the minus strand of NC_056727.1, from coordinate 930,671,486 downwards.
TAAAAACTCCACTGCCAATCATTAGCGGACAGGTGATCCACTGTGGCAACTCCTAACTGGGAAAAAGCTGAAAGAAAAAGTCTGATACACAGGTCAGGCATATTTTTATGTACCGGAAAAGAAGCTGTGGATGGAAATTAAGAGTTGAAGGATTTTATCTGGGAGAAAAAAAAACTGCAAGAGTCAAGCTGGATAATGTGATCCTATCAATAGAAAAAGGTGGTTTATGATCACATGATTTAAAGGGGTATTTCAGAGCTACACAGTTAAGGCTCCTATACAAAGCACAAGTAGAAAGCTATAATTCAAAGTGGGAAGGTATGATGAAAGGGGGGGGGGGTGGCTCAGATCCTCAAGGAGAACAATAACCATTCAGAATATTATTTTCATAAAGTAGTAGTAAATGTCCTTATATTTACTGCTGCAGTATTCTTAAAAAATGAGATTCCCTGCAATGGAAGGCCAAATGTCCAGCTAGTCTACCAAAGACTACTTGTTGCTTTTAAAAGGTACATCAAACGTCACTTAAATGCTCCAGACAGAGTAGGGCATAAAGGTGATGTTCAGGCATACATTAATCATAACTTCTTTGCAGCCCGTCTGCACATATCTTTTTACCACCAGTCTGATTGCCTGCGTCAGTTTTCTGCCAACTGAATGCATTTTCATTCTCTACACTTGTTTGCTCGCTTCTATTCCAGTCACAGACAAGTGCTCCATTGGAGATTTTGTTTTTTCTTACCTTTTCTATAATCCTTTTGGTTAATCTCATCCAGGAAGGGTAAATGCCAGTGTGGGAGACAGATTCCACAAAGATCACCACAATAAGTGTCTTGTCTAGGAGCTTCTCATGACGATATGTCTTGTTCTATTTGTCAGGCATTCATTCCAAAAACCCTTCACAGTAGACTTTCTTCCCTTTCCTTGTATCTTGAGAACCAGCATCTTAAGCTTCTCGCTAAAGATACAATGGAAAGAATTTCCCACCCAGAGGGTCAGCTGTTAGGTAAGAAGGTGAAAAAGGTACGACCAGAATATTCCGCTATCTAGCCTCTGACAGGTGTTTTTCCTGAGGTCGTTATAAACCTGGAGGCTCGCCCAGCTATGCTGTCAGATTTCTCTGGTGCGACAATGTTGGAAGCAGGTGAAGGTCCAGCTGGCAGAACATCCTAAGAGGCTTTGCAATCACCCATCTCGGACGTTCAGGGGGAACCACGGATGAATTTTTTCAAGGAGCCTATGGGGGTTCCTCATTTTTTGGTTGGGGAAGAAGTTCCTACTATGGTTCTCGACTGCTGTCCTTGGTCTGAGCCTTCTCAGCTGTCTGGAGGGAACGTTCCCTTAAAGGAGGAACAAAAAAATTAAACTAGTTCCTTCTGTTCCTAGGAATTCACAAAGTGAGTGGCCTTCATTCAGGGGCCATTTGCTGCTTTAATGTCCTTAAAGCCTCCTCAAGGGGTTTCTGATCCTCCTCTTCCTTGGTCCCCTCCTCCTCTTAAAAGGCCTAGAGAACAGGATTCTTTTGAGGATGAGTCAGAATCTAATAATGAATCCCTGACTTATTCTACTCAAATTCTTTCTCCTTTAGACTATGGGTAAGAGGAGAAGGAATCTCTTAGTCCAGATGTTCCTTTTGCAGAAATTTCCTTTGGGGAGTAAGTAGGATTGTGCTCAGGTCTTGGAGATACATAAGAGGTACTATGAGTTGCTGCAGTTGGACTCCCCTGAACCTGTGGCTATTCCTTCTGTTTTGGCTGCTTGGCTGGATGATTTTTTCCAATGCCTCTGATGTGCCTGCTTCGTTGCCCCCTGCTCCCAAGAAGCCTGACAAGTTTTATAGGGTGCCTGAGTTTTGTTCTTTCCTATATAAATGCCCTGCTGCTGATCCCTCTGTCATGTCTGTAGCCTCTGATAAGCAATCTCAATTATTTCTTTCACCAAGTTACTGCCTTCTGACAAGGACAGCAGAACTATGGAAAGGTTGGTTAAGAAGGTTTATACTTCTGCTACCACAGCTTTTAGGACTATTATCAGATCCATATGTCTTGGGTCTTCTTTCTCAGGCTTGTCAACCTATTTCTAATTTTCCAGACTCAGAGGCTGAAACTTCTGTTCTTTCTTTGTTATGGACTTCCTCTCAAGTCATTTGTCATTCTATTAAAATGTAGTTATGATGCAGCAGAAGCCTCTTCTAGGGCTGCTGTTTTTGATTCAGTGATAAGGAGATATTCTTGTCTTAGGGTTCAACCTCTACATGATGATATTAAAGCTAAGTTGATGCAAGTTCCTCTGGATTCTAAACTTTTGTTTGGAGAAACTGCTGCTGGTTTAAGTCCCTTCAGGATAAGGGTAAGGCCTTACAGGTGCTTCAACATGCATTTGTTTCTCCTGTGCCAAAATTTCAGATAATCTACCCCGCTAAAGCTGCCTTTTTTGTAGCCAATCTTGCCCTTCTACTAAAGGTAGTATGAGCGGCAAATGGACTCCTAAGATTTTTCAGTTTTCAAGGACTACAAAGCTTAAGCTTTCCTTTCTAGACAAACCAGGTGCTGCACGACTTCCCAGCCTCTTTCCCCCTCTCTTCCTGTTTGGCTTCAGATCACTCTGGATTCTTGGGTTCTGACGATTACTCATCAGGGATGCTTCATGGTGTGGAAATCCCATCCTCCTTTTATGGGCATTCCTTAGCCTTCTCGGAACAACTTCCCCTTTTCGCCAGAAGTTCTTAAAAATCTCTTGACTCAGGGCACTATTTGAGAGGTGCCTGTGCAGGATGTTGTCCCTTCAAAGTCTGTTTCTTCTCTTGCTCCCCTCAGGGCTATATGGCATTTCTGGATCTCAAGGAAGCTTATATTCAGATACTGATCCATCTTCTTTTCAGGAAGTTTTTGCATTGCTCTACTGCTTCCTGGCATTTTCAGTTCTCTGCGTTGCCCTTTGGCCTTTATACTGCCCCACAAGTGTTCACCAGATGCCTTGCTCCTGTAAATGCTTTTTGCAGGCTTTGAGGGATCCAAATTTTTCCTTACTTAGATGACCTGTTGATTCAGGCATCCTCACCAGAGACCCATTTATGAAATCTTTGTTTTGCCATTTCCCTTCTTCACAGCCTGGGGTTCACTATGCATTTCAAAAAGTCTTCTCAGACTCCTTCTCAGGATCATGTTTTTCTGGGTTGCAGCATGTGCCAATGCTCTCATTTCTTTCTTTCAAACTCTTCTTCCTCTAGCCTACAGTACCCACCAGGGAGTTTTAAAGCTCTGGGTTTCATGGCATCCACCATTCCGATGCTCCCTCTGGCAAAACTTCACATGAGAAAGTTTCAGTGGTTTCTGAAGTCAGTGTGACTTCAACATGCACATCCTCTAGACTTTGTGGTTCCTCTTCTTCCTCGTCTCAAACAGGAACTTCATTGATGGATTCAGCTGTTGTCACTGAATCCAGGGATCTCTCTTCACCCCCCCTCTTGCTTCTCAGGAATTGTTCACAGAAGATTCTGACATGGGATGGGGGGGTGACATTTGCCTCCCTAAAAGTAGAGAGGATGTGTTCACCTTGTCAGCAGAAGGAGCACATCAGTGTGAGAGAGAGCTCTTCTGCTGGCTCTCCAGGCCTTTCATCCTCTTTTCTGTCCAGGACCTCTCAAGGTGTTTATAGACAATACCACAATGATGTGGTACAACAACAAACAGGGAGGAACAAGATCTTATCTTCTTTGCAGAGCAGGTTAGAAAGGATTGGCACTTCTGGTATGGGATCTTGCTGACAAGTATCACGTGACTCTTCAGGTAATTTATATCCCCTCCAGTCAGAACCTTGTGCCAGACATTCTGAGCAGGTCCTTAACTCAGTCCCACAGATGGAAGCTTCACAGGGATGTGTTTCTGGACATTATCCACCAGCTGGGTACTTCTTAAGTGGATCTTTTTGCCACCCCTCTGAACAGATAACTTCCTCTGTTTTGTACCAGAGTCCCAGGGCCCCCTGATGTGGAAGGTGAGAGCCCTCATGTTTTCTTGGAAAGGGGTGTTTCGTTATGCATTCCCTCCCCTTCCTTTCATTCCAAAAGTCCTGTTCAAGATTCAACAGGATGCTCCCAAAATCTTGTTGGTGACTCCCTTTTGGCCATGACAGCAATGGCTGCCTCTACTTCTGCATCTAGCCAGAGGCAATCACCACAAGTTACCTCACAGGGTGGATCTAGTCACACAAGACAAGGGATCTCTCATCCATCTCCACTTGTCCATGTTTCCACTGATACTGTGGGCGATATGATTTTGATTCCTCACAGACACCTTTCCCCCCCCCCCCCGAGGACGTGCTGCAAGTCCTGCAGGAGGCCAGGATACCTACTACTAGGAAATCCTACTTAACCAAAATGGTAGAGATTTTCTATTTGATGTCTCTTTTGTAACCTGGACCCACTTACTGTAGATGTTCCTTAGTTCTCTCATTTGTGTGAGTTGCTCAGTCCTGGTTTGGCCTATACTTTTATTAAGGCCCACTTACCAGCTATCTCTGCTTGCCTGCCTTTTTCTCCTCCTTTAGCTTCTACATTTGAAGTTAAACAATTTCTTAAAGGTGTCTAACATTACACCTGCCAGGAAGCCCCTTCTTCCTCCCTGGTATCTTAATTTTGTTTTGGAGAAGTTGACTCAGGCTCCTTTTGAGCCTGCCTCTTCAGTTTCTTTGCTACACTGTTTCTGGACAACTGTTCTTTTGCTAGTTCATACTTCTGCCAGAAGGATGTCTGAGTTGCAGGCCCTTATGGCTTGTCCTCCTTTTTTGGTCTTTCATGAGGACAGGGTGTCCTTGTGAACTAACCCTTTTATGCTGAAGGTGGTTAATGAGATATCACTGAATTAGTCTATTATTAATCTGCCTACTTTTTCCCCTGTCCGGAGTATGACAGTGAGAGGATGCTGCACACTTTGCATGTGCATAGGCAACTCAGGGTTTACTTGGATAAGAATAAGTCTATTAGAAAATGTGATCAGTTACTTGGTTCTTTTTATCCTAGATCTTTGGGACTTGCTGTATCCAAACAAACTATTTCTTCTTGGATTTCTAAGGCTATTTCCTTTTGTTACACTTTTCATGACAAGAGCCTTCCTTCTCCTGTTAAAGCTCGTTCTACTAGTGCTGTAGCTTCTTCTGGTGCTTTTTTCATGAGCTTAGGTATTAAATCTATTCTTGAGGCAGCTACCTAGACTTCTGTGCATACTTTTACCAAGCACTACAAGTTAGATGGTATTTCTAGAGCTACGGCTGGTTTTGCTAGTGCTGTTCTTTCATGGCGTTTTAGTGGGCTTTTCTGCACCTTTCCCCTCCCAAGTTTCCTCTTGAGCTTTGGGACTCTCCCATCTGTTAAGAATACTGCAGCAGTGAATGTAAGGACATAGTACAGTTGTGTAAAATCCTACTATAACGGTAGATGTCCTTACCTTCACTGCTGCAGTATTCGCTCCTTCCCAGATGTACAGGTTACCTGTTGGGTTTCTTGGACTGTGTTCCTACTTGGGGCATTCAGTTCTAATTATGGCAGGCCTGAATGTTACTTTTATGTTTTACCCTACACAAGTAGCATTTGGGTGATGCTCAGCATACCTTTTAAAAGCAACAAGTAGTCTTTGGTAGACTGTCTGGACGCTCTGGGTTCCACGGCAGGGAATCCCATCTATTAAGAATACTGCCGCAGTGAAGGTGAGGACATCTACCTTTATGGTAAGATTTTACACAACTGTACTGTATTCTAACTAAGCCAACACAGGAATAGAGAAAGGAGATTCTACCAATAGGAATGACTGCAATTAGGGATATGGACAACAGTTAATAGGCGGCTAGAATTTACTGCATGAAAACTGGCAAAGGAACCAAGGTACCTGGAGCAAATAATTAGAGAGGGAAAGGTAATAGAATGGGAAGAGGTTAAGAATTTATTTGTACTGCAGGCTAAAGATTGCCCTCCCTACCAAGGACTGATATAGTACAGGCAAAGAGAAAGGAATAGGGGATCCTAAGTGAAAGACCAGCACTGTCAGAATTTTTAGTAGAATCTAGAACAGAAGCTGCTGTTAAAAAGGGACAATTAGTAGGGCATATAAAATATTGCATGACAACTAAAAGAATAAAGCAGAGGAGGTTAGAAAGGATTGGAAGAGACTGGATAAGCAGTTCACTAAGTAACAAAGGGGGGATATATGTATGTCTCCCAAATATGCAACAAAGTCTAGAAGATTTAGGATTTTTGCTTGGGAGTATTTGCATAGGCATTTTTATACCCCAAGTAGACTCCGAAGAATATTAACTCAGGTAGAGAGCAAATGTTGAAGGTGTGATGGGGAATAAAGAGGTAACTGGAAATATATTTTTGGGTGTGTAATGAGTTGGCAGATTTTAAAATTTCCCTGCAGACTACTCTATCAGAAATACTGGTCGAGTAAATTGGCATAACTAAGGGAAAAAAAATTGTCTGAGCTATGATACAGAATCACAACTGCCAGGACATAGTAAGGCCTTGCTAAGTCTAATTATGGTGTCTGCGAAAAAAGCAATTACTACACAATGGAAATCGAAGTCTAAGCCAACTATACTCAAAGTAATAAATATAGTAACAGACAAAACAACTGGAAGTGGGATCTTTAGAAAAGGGTAAGAGCAAATTACATCGACAAAATGGGAATCGTAGGAACAATACATACAGAACAGTGTTTTGGAGGAGGAATGATGTTTAAAAGAAGGCAGGATTTGAATGAGCTATATAATGCTTGACTGACAATGACTGGACAGTTTATAAATGATGTATAAAGTTTGCAACTAAATATAAATTAATATGGTTTGTTTTCATTTATATAAACACATGATTACCTATATCATAAGTGAGAATTTAACAAAGATGTTTATTTAAAAAAATGGACATTTTTGGAACAATTCATGTAGAAAAAGGGTTTGCAGGTGGAATGAGGTTTAGGAGAAGGCAGTCACTGAATAATTTATATAATGTTGCTTAGATTATAACAATATGTGATATACAGTACTAGTAAATGTAAACTTGGTAATATATTTCAATTGCTTTTATATAAATCCAAGTTTGCCTAGGTCACAAGTAATACTTCAATAAAGGTTTAAAAAAATCATCTTGGACCTCTCTCCAAAAACAAAAGTTTCATGGGCACAGAAAACATCATTCAAACTTGCTCAAGCCCCCTAAATATTCTCAAATGTAATCTCTCCACAGAGTATAAAGCATGGTGGCCATCTTGGTGCCACACCACCACAGACCATGGCAACTATTTTCCTATTAGCCTAACCAGCATCATCTGAAAAAACATAGAAAGCATCTTGAACTCCTCCATAAAACAATGAAATGAGTGACCCACAAACCCTTGATCTTAATGTTCATTTCTTTTAAAATACCATAGACGCCATTGGCAAAAGGTCATTCTATCCACACTGCTTAACTGGACTTTGCTAAAGCCTTCCATATGATTCCCCATGTTGGTATTTGTGACAAACTCACTAGTCTAAATTATAACCTATGTTGCAAACTGGATCTCCGATTGAATGCACACAGTAAAAGGTGATAGTACCTACACATCTAAATGGTTTCCTGGTTCTATTAATTTGTACCTACATACCTGATGTGAAAGCAGATGTCAAAGGTCTACGGCTAATCAAGTTCGCTAATGACTGCAAACTGTTTACTAACTTCCTCACATATACCAATATCCTCTAAGAGGGGATTACCAGAATCAACACTTGCGGTACTAACCATGTCTTAGGCTTAATGTCAAAAAAGTAATGTAACTGCCTTTAGAAAACAAATCAGTCCCACTGATTACCAAATAAAGGGATTGCACTTGATACACAGACAATCATTTAAGAACTTGGAACTTTCATTAACAATGAACTATCTTTCAATCACCACATCAGTTATAGTTGGGAAATCCTTCTTCCTTGCCCAAATTAATTACCAAAGGTATATACCTCCAGTGCTACATACATCTTCCACCATCAGGTCAGTCATAGAAAACAATGCACTGTTTTGGAATGTACAACTACAAACACCCTGCCCAATTACAAAAGACTGTACCATTGCCAAAAAAAAAAAAAAAAAAAAAGACCAAGTTCCATTAGCTACTTGAACAGACTGAAAACTCTCTTGCTTTTCTCGGACTTGTGCTGGCTCCTAAGTGGTGATGCCTGCTTTGTCTGTGGGGGTATGAAATATGTCCTACTAAATCCTCCTCAACTTAAGATATACTAGTGCGTCTAATCACTTGCTCCAAAGACATCAACCTTTACTGTGACAAACACTACCTCCTAGAGAGATTACTCATCCACATCTCCTGCTTATGGAACAAGCTCCTCTTACATGTCAATGCAACACACTTGCCTCCAAGTTCGACCTTTATTGGGTACCAATAAATTTGCTCCTATGGTAAACAGTATGGTCCTAACTTAGCAGAGTGGGAAATCACCTACTAAACTCTCTGTCTTGCATGGCTAGGTTATCTATGGTCACAGAGACAATATACACATTCTGCACTGAGCACATCACGGAGGAACATTCTTCAAGTAAACCATTTCTCGTATTCACAGGCAGGCTTGGCTTCATTCAATGCACACCACTGGAAAGGGGTATCACAAAAACACTAGAACACCAAACTGAAGTAATACCTACTGAAAACACAGAAAAGAAAATGGTTCAAAATATGCAAAAAAGCAACGGAGAAGCCAGCAACTGCAAGGTGCATTTATTAGCATTTTGGCACCTCAGCTTCAATGCCTTCAAAGGAATAACTAAATACTACCACACCATTATTCAAAATTCGTAATTGAATAATCAATCATAATTAAAAAAGCAATTAGCCCTTAAAAGAACCACTGCCATAGTCATACAAATGCATATCGTACATAATCAAAAATTGAAAATGATTTCCAAATTTAAACCCAATGGTGCTAGAGTTTTATTTGGTGGTGCTGCGGTAGCGTTGTCGCCACACAGTAAGACGCTGTCCGGTTCAATTCTCAGCTAGAGCGTCTTCTGTGTGGAGACATGCGTGAATGGGTGTACCTTCGTTGAAGGTTGTGTGACAGGGCTGGTAACTCGGCACATAAAAATCAACTACCAATCATTAGCGGACCGGAGTTCCACTGTGGCGACCCTAACCGGGAAAAGCCGAAAGAGGTACTAGAGTTTTATAATTCAAAATTAAACTACTCTCTAGTTGCCAAAGTTTCTGAAAGAAATTCTCCCCATTGCACATATAAGGTTTAGCTAACACACTGAAAAACAAACTGTCAACCTAGCCACCATACATCTTATAAAAGTGGTCTGCTACAGGACTGTAAATGTCTGTTCCGAATGTGCCCCAGATGTTCCAAAACATGAACCTTAATCATATGTTTGGTCTGCCCAATATACCACTTCGGAGGGGAACAACCACAGCCCAAAATATAAACCATCCCATAGGACCTACAGTCAAACCTATCAATCAAAAACGTCCTACCATTAATATAACAGCCAGAAATGTCCCTCACCCTAGAGCAAATCTTACATCTAACAAATTTGAACATACCTAACTGGGGGTTCAGAGACCTCTTCTTTTTATATCGGAGTACTTCTTTTAAACTCCCAAACCTACCATATAAAAAGGTAATCCTTTTGGGGAACAAATGTTCAAGTTCAGGATTAAAACATACTATGGGCCACAAACTATCAAATCAAATACCTTTTATTGAACCAGCACAGGTTTTGCACTTACTTCAGGTTTGGGCTAAAAGCAGCCTTTCATCAGGAGTTAACTTACTGATATTTGGTACAGTAAATATCCACTTGAGTTGTTCTATACCAAACGGGCAAAGACCCTTTAAACTAAGCATGATTCAATTTTGAACCATGATTATAGAATGTTCAACCATATACTAGCTAAGAGAATAGCTAGGTGTTGCCAAAACTGACAGATACAGGCCAATATAATTTTGTGGAGTACACTTCCAAAACGTCTGCACACTGTAACAGCTTAATTTCTGCTTTCCCAGTGTGAAAACAAACTGAAAAAAAGAAAGTCATTGAAACTTACTTGGATAAATTCAGTTACTGGCAAGTAAGTATACTGCCTGGATGCCAGTGAAAAAGAAATTCAGAGAACCTGAAAGAAAATCAACCAGCAAGGTAAAGAGAAAACACTGGCTAGGAAGAATCCTGCAGCTCCTCAGCAAAAAGAAGTTCAAGCTTCAGCCGTGGTGTAACAGATAACTTCCAGTAATTTAGAGGAAAAAAATAAATAAATCAAATGTACTCAAAGGTGATTAAAACAAATGAAACACTGAAGAGTATATAGACTCAAATAATAAAAGGTTGGAAAATACAAGCTTTAGCTATTCAGATGAACTGATCATCTTCTTTCGGCTGTTCCCGTTAGGGGTCGCCACGGCAGATCTGTTTCCATTTCTTCCTGTCCTCTGCATCTTGCTCTGTCACACCAATCACTTGTATGTCCTCTCTCACCACATCCATAAACCTTATCTTAGGCCTTCCTCTTTTCCTGTTACCTGGTAGCTTCATTCTTAGCATCTTTTTCCCAATATACTCAGCATCCCTCCTCAGCACCTCCAAACCAACGTAATCTTGCCTCTCTGGCTTTGTCTCCAAAATTTCCAACCTGGGCTGACCCTCTAATATACTTGTTCCTAATCCTGTCCACCTTCGTCACACCCAGTGCAAATCTTAACATCTTTAACTCTGCCACATCCAGCTCTAACTCCTGCCTTTTTGTCAGTGCCACTGTATCCAACCCATATAACATAGCTGGTCTCACTACCCTCTTGTAGACCTTCCCTTTCACTCTTACTGGTACTAGTCTGTCACAAAGCACTCCTCCACCCAATCCATCCTGCCTGTACTCTCTTCTTCACCTCTCTTCCACACTCACCATTACTCTGAACTATTGATCCAGAGTATTTAAACTCATCCACCTTCGCCACCTCTACTCCTTGCATCCTCACCATTCCTCTATCCTCCCTCTCATTCACACACACATATTCTGTCTTAGTCCTGCTGACCTTCATTCCTCTTCTCTCTAGAGCATCTCTCCAGGGTCTCCTCCACCTCTTCCCTACTCTCACTACAGATCGCAATGTCATCTGCAAACATCATAGTCCACAGGGACTCCTGTCTGATCTCTTCTGTCAACCTGTCCATCACCACTGCAAATAAGAAAGGGCTCAGAGCTGATCCTTGATGTAATCCTACCTCCACCTTAAACACATCCGTCACTCCCACCACAGACCTCATCACAGTCACACTACCCTCGTACATATCCTGTGCCACTCTTACATACTTCTCTGACACTCCCGACTTCCTCATACAATGCCACAACTCCTCTCTAGGCACCCTGTCATATGCTTTCGCTAAGTCTACAAAAAACATAATGCACCTCTTTCTGACCTTCTCTGTACTTCTCCATCAACACTCTCAGAGCAAACATCGCATCTGTAGTGCTCTTTCCTGGCATGAAACCATACTGCTGATCACTAATCATCAAGTCCCTTCTTAACCTAGCTTCCACTACTCTTTCACATAACTTCATGCTGTGACTGATCAATTTAATCCCTCTGTAGTTACTACAGCTCTGCACATCGCCATTATTCTTAAAAATCTGTACCAAAGCACTTTTTCTCCATTCCTCAGGCATCCTCTCACTTTCTAAGATTTCATTAAACAATCTGGTTAGAAATTCCACTGCCATTTCACCTAAACACCTCCGTGCTTCCATAGGTATGTCATCTGGACCAACAGCCTTTCCATTCTTCATAGCTATCCTTACTTCCTCCTTGCTAATCCATTGCACTTCATGATTCACTATCCCCACATTATCCAACCTTCTCTCCCTCTCATTCTCTTCATTCATCAACCGCTCAAAGTGCTCTTTCCATCTGCTCAACACACTCTCCTCGCTTATGAGTATGTTTCCCTCATTATCCTTTATCACCTTTACCTGCTGCATATATTTCCTAGCTCAGTCCCTCTGTCTAGCCAATTGGTACAGGTCCTAAAACAGTGAAATGAAGAAAAGGCTGGCTGAATATGAGACTTCTGTTTGTAAGTTTCTTGGAGGCCATTGCTTGCTTGGGCTAAAGGGAAGTCTCTGTGTTCATCAGTGGCAGTGGTAAACACTGAATAGCCTGCCTCTGTGGGAGTGGTTACTGCCTAGAAACTGTAGTTTTATTGGCCATTTTGGGTCAGTTCCAAACTCCTTGATCCCCCTCTCTTAAAACCCTTTTTTGTGCATTTTTGTGCATAGCGCAGCATCAGGCAGCACCGCTTAATCAGGTTTAAACTATTCCCGGCTCCACAAAGTCTGGTCTTCACTTTTTCCCTTAGAACTATTCCAAATCTCAAAATAATCACTCTGTTTTCCTTCTAAAACCCAGCAGTAGCTAGAATAAGTGTCTTATAAGTAAGCACTAATAAACTAAAGCACTACACCCTCTTATACTCCCTTTAAGTACTTGGCTCCCTATTGGTCCTTTTTGATCAAGTCAAAAAGTAATTCCTTATACTATTCTGACATGTCCAAAAGTCAGTTTCAGGTTTACTCTCCAGTCCAGCTGGTGAATATGGGAAAATTGAGGCAATGTTACAACTGCCTTATGTACACAGACCACCCTCTCCTCTTCCCAACAAGCTCAAATATATGTGAGAGATGCAACTATATAGCCAAACTGGAGGCTGAGCTCTCTCAACATAGTACTGGCACGGTCAGTCTGGAGGAGAAGGTAATCATACACACAACAAATCCAGTCTCACATAGACCTATCACAACAGAAAACCAAACACAAACACACAAAAACATACTCGGAGGCTCTAAATAAAAATCTGCCCAAGCAAAAGACCTCAAAAGCAGACATCCAAGCAACCGCTACCCCACAACAATACCCACGTATCACATAGTTCACAAAGTCAGTATGCCACACAGTCACAGCCCTTAAGGCTAAACAACACACCTAATACACTTGTAATAGGTGACTACCATCAGACACACTGACGTCCCTCTCACCAGACTGAACAAGGAGAAGGTCACTAAGCTGCCTGTCGGGTGCCAGGATCCGCCACATAACAAGAACTCGGGTCACTCCAAAGCAAGTACAAATATGACTCCGTCATTGTCCATGCTGGTGTGAATGACCCAAGATGTACCTCCCTGGATTACATGAAGAGAGACAGAGGAGCTCTCTGATCATGTGGCCCAGGCCGGTATGACCCTGACCTTGAGTAGCATCTTACCCTCACCAAGAATGATACCACAGTATAAAGACAAAATGATCAATTTCAACAATTGGCTAAAGTATTGGTGTCACTCAAAGGGGATCCAGTGTCAGTCAGCCTGGGATGACATGCTTGACAAGCCACATTGCTTCGCTAGGGATGGCTTGCACCTGTCACCCCTGGGTTTTCGAATACTGGCCAAGGCTCTTGCCACCCCCATAGTGCCTTTTTTAGGCAAGGCTCAAAAGATAAACACACCTCCTTAGACAATACAAGGAAAAAGAAACTAAGGGTAATGCTGCTCAATGCCAGAAGTCTAAACCTCAAGATGCACACACTCGAGGCTCTCCTCAGTATGGAGAATATAGATATCTGTGCAGTAACAGAAACCTGGTTTCAAGGCTCCCGAGAGCACCCCAGCACTACCAGGCTATACCTCATACCATGCTTTTCGGCCCCAAAACCCGGACCGAACCACAAGAGGAGGGAAAGTATCCATATTCATCAAAGATACCCATACCTCCAGGCTAGTGGCACTGCACGAAGCATCTGAGACCATCCATGTGCAACTAACAGTGGGCAAAACTGCCTTCCAGTTTGTAGCCTGCTACAGACCACCCTCCCAAACTCAGGAACCCCACTCGGCTTTCCTGAAGACACTGGAGAATATGAAGGTCTCTCCAAACACCATTACATTGGGCGACTTTAACTACCCAAACATAGACTGAGAGCACTACTCAAGCCCCAACACCCTAGCCCAACGGTTCCTAGAATTTATAAACTCAAATGCTATGGAACAACTGGTCACCACTCCCACAAGAGGGGAAAACATATTGGACCTGATCATCACCAACATGGGGACTCTATGTTCCATACCAGAGGTATACCCCTCATTGGTAAGATCTGACCATAAATGAATCACTATGGACATCCATATCCCGTCCCCACCCCCAGCAAAGGAAACCATGGTCAAAAACTTCTCAAAAGCAAACTTCCCACTTCTCAAAACTGAGGTGGAATCCTTCAAAGCCCCAGGGCCAGTGGAAAATATGGCCCAAACCGCAGAATCCTTTACAAACATATTCTATGGATACCTACAGGAATGCATGGATCGTGCTATCCCAAATAAAACCAAGACACACTCCTCCAAGGGCAGGAGACCTGTCTGGTGGACCCCAACCATAAATAAGCTGTACAACAGAAAGAGGACGCTACTACATATGATAGAGCAAAATCCCTGAAAGGGAAGGCAACTCTAATCAGTACTAGCAAGAAACTACAATCCCTCATAAAATCATCTAAGTCTAGCTTTGAAAGATAAATTGCACAAGATGCTGAAGATAATCACAAGGTATTCTTTAGTTATGTCAGAAACCTGTGTGGAAACTCCCAGATATGCTCTGAGTTAGTGCAAAATGACAAAAAATACACTGAACCCACAGACATTGCCAACATCCTGGCAGACAGGTTCAGTGCAAACCCCCCCCCCCCCCAAAATGAGCAAATGACTATCCCAACAGAGTGTAGCGTCCCTGACATTACAGATGCACAGGTGAGAGCTGCCCTCTCCAAAGCAAAAAACACAGCATCAATGGGACCGGACGGTGTCCCGGGCAGCGTTTTACATGAGCTCCAAGAAGAACTGAACCCTCACTTAAAATCACTATTCAGTCTCAACCTTACAACAGGATATGTACCCAAAGAATGGCGTACAGCAACAGTGGTCCCACTCCATAAAGGTGGTGCCACAACAGACCCTGGAAACTGTCGCCCTATAAGCCTAACTAGCCTGGTCTGCAAAGCTATGGAGCGTATCATGGAACTCAAACAAAGACATTGGGAACCTCCAAACACTGGATCCTACCCAACTGGTTTTGTTAAGGGCAGATCTTGCCTCTTGAACCTGGTTGATTTCTTTGAAACAGACACCAAGGCCATAGACGAAGGGAAGGTAGTCCACACAGCCTACCTTGACCTTGCAAAAGCCTTCGACACAATACCCCACTCGGGCATCATAAATAAGCTCACCAAATTAAATATCAACCCCCATGTCACAAGATGGGTTGCAAACTGGCTTAGGGATAGAACCCACATGGTCAGAATTGCAGGTGCCATGTCAGACTCTAAACTAGTTACAAGTGGCGTCCCACAAGGCTCAGTCCTGGGACCTCTCTTGTTCGGTATATATTTCTCGGAGGTACAGGCTAACACAGGAGGACTATGCCTGACAAAGTTTGCAGATGACTGCAAACTGGGGGCCATAATCGACTCGCCGGCTGACACAAGCATCCTCCAAAAAGGTCTCACAGACGGATAACTGGTGCCAGAGCCATGGCCTAAAACTAAATGCCAAAAAGTGCATAGTCATCCCCTTTGGGAAAAACAAAGTGCCCACAAATTACCACATAGGTGGTAATCCATTACGTACGGAAGAAGTAATTAGGGATTTGGGGACCCAAGTAGATGGCAATGTGATTGCCAAAGGAGAGATTGCAAAAGTGGTTAGAAAGACATTCTATATAGCCCACCTTATCACAAAGGGGTTCACATCTAGATCAAGAGAGGTTATTGTGCCCCTCTACTCATCAGGCCCATAATTGAATACAATGCCCCATTTGGGATGTACCTTACCAGACACCTGCTACAACTAGAAAGACCCCAAAAGTACCTCACCAAGAGGATCACGGGACTCAAACAGATGCCCTACGCAGTTAGGCTAAAGAAACTCCAGCTCTACTCAGTTGCTTATGGCCTACTCAGAGGTGACCTGAGCCTGACGTATAAAGCCATGTCCAACCCAGAATTAATGGACATGCTCCACCTCTAGAAATCCAAATCCATCAGAGCTACATGCTCCAGTGACTTAAACCTCAGCACAGAAATAAATAGAAGATGCTGGAGGGACAGATTCATTTCCCAGAGGCTCCCCTCACTCTGGAACAAAATCCCAATCCATGTTAGACACAGCCCCTCAATGACCCTCTTCAAGAAGAATCTTGACATTTGGATGGGAGGTCATAAATTTACCCCTGGGATCTCTTCTGTGTCGCTGCTAGACAGAGGCATGGTAAACTAACCTTAAATGGGCTATCTTCTGTGACCTACTATACAGAGGCACAGTCAACTAATCTAAAACGGGTGGCGAAAGCCAAACACACTCTGGCTAGGTTTGTAAATGCCCTAGGGCAGATAGCCTAGTATCAACCTATGAAGAATGGCTTCAAAAATGGTACAGATAGAAGAAAGCATGCAGAGAAAATCTGAGATTTTCTGCTTTACCAGAGAACTTTGAAGGAACAGACTATTAGTTTAATAAAAGCACAAATAAGCAACTGCAACTGTATTCAAAGGCAGGATTTAATGGAAAGGGTACACAAACTGTATGCCTCCAACATGGCTATGAGAAAGCAGCAAAGACATGCATTCGTAAAAATGCAATCATATCAGCAAAAAGATGATCCCAGCAAAACTGTGGCAGAAGGGAAAAGTGTTAAAAATTGGAGACAGCAGAATGTTCATGGACATGATTGGTCACTGTACATCAGGCAGTAAAGAAGCAAATTTATCCCAGCAATCAGGGAATGTCGAGAAACAAGTTATGTACTCACTATAACGTTCAATGTATGTAGTCCATCTCGCCTCACATTCTTACCCGAGGGTTCGGAGCCGAATGCCGGCTCCGACTTGGCCAAAACTTTTCTAGCTCTAAGTCTTTCTATTGGCTGGGTTAAGATGGTATCCCATGCTGCACTGCTCTATATCCCCAGATCTAGTTTGCTGCGAACACCAGCACTCATTCTCCATGCACACCACCACCCAAGGAAAGGAAGAACAAACCAAGAATGAAGGGAGCTCTGAAACTAGACCGAACCTCCAGATCCTCCAGGAAGGGGGAAGGAGGGGGGCTAAGTAAGAATGTAAGGCGAGATGGACTACATACATCGAATGTTATGGTGAGTAAATAACTTCTTGATGTTATGTAGTCCAATATCGCTTGCATTCTTACCTGTGGGACAGCGTCCCTGGCACCTAAATCCTGGGAGGCTCAGTGGAAGATGCTCCTGAGTACTGTGGAACCAAAGGAAGACCTGCCCCTAGAAACCACATCCAACTTGTAATGAGTAACAAAGGTGGGAAGAGATGCCCAAGTAGCCACAGCACAAATATCATCCATAGACAACCTGGCCTGATAGGCTGTAGATGTAGATACAGACCGAGTAGAGTGAGCCATCACCGGGAACGGTAAATCTTTACCCCCTGAGGAATAAATGAAAGAAATGCAACTGGAGATCCACCTGGACAGCATGACTTAGGGACAGGAGACCCAATTCTGTTTTCCGAAAAGGAAACAAACAGCCGATCAGATTTTCTGAGGTCTTTGGTTCTGTGCAGATAAAGTAACTGTTTGTGTACATCCAATTGATGAAATTTAAATTCTGCCTTGTTGGAGAACTGGGGAAAAAACACTGGCAAGTCAATAGATTGATTAAGGTTACTGACTGACGCCACTTTGGGAAGAAAGGAAGGATTGGGTCTGAGAGAAACCCTGTCCTTTTGACAACTCAAATATGGGGGTTTGATTGATAAGGCTTGAAGCTCTGAAACGCATCTGGCTGACGTGATGGCTACTAAAAAGACAGTCTTCCAAGTTAAGAATTTTAAATCACATGTGGTTGCAGCAGGCTCAAAGGGGGATGAAGTAAGAGCCTGTAGAACAAAGTTTAAATCCCAAGGCATGACAGGTTCCGAACCGGAGGACGAAGTAACAGAGTGCCCTTCAGAAAAACCTTACAGAGTCTATGAGCCATCAGACTAGGTTCGTTTGCGACATGAAAGGTAGAAATCGCCAAGTGGACTTTAATGGTTGCGGCCGCTGAACCCTGGTTAAAGAGCATAGACAAGAACTCCAATACAGACAAAGTTGGAGCCGTGTAAGGGTCAATCTTTTGGGTATGAGCCCAGATTGAAAACCTCTTCCATTTACTGTAGTAAATCCTCCTGGTGGAGGGCTTATGAGAGGAAGATGAAATATGAACCACCTCCGGTGAGAAATGATGAAGCCTAACTAATGACGGAAGTGGAGTAGCCAGGCTATCAACCGGAGGGTCCGAAGAGAGGGATGGAGCTGCCCTGACGTGCGTCAGTAAGTCTGGTTGTGGGTCCAGATTCCAAGGAGCGTCCATGAGATAGGGATGGAGAAAGGGGAACCAAATTTGATGAAGCCAATGTGGAGCAATCAGAATCATTCTGCTTTCCAAGGCTTGCACTTTCTGAATAATCTTTGACAGCAAGGGAACCGGAGGGAAGACATATAGTAAACCGGAGGGCCAATCGTGGACTAGAGCATCCCTGGGTGACTCCCCCTGAGGGGGTTCAACGTGAAGTAGCTGCTGCATTTGGCATTGAGGGGGCTGGCAAAGAGGTCGCAGCAAGGCTGACCCCACCTGCTTAAGATCTGTTCCGCAACTTGACAGTTCAGGGACCACTCGTAAGATATCAGAATAGCTCTGCTTAGCCTGTCTGCGATCACATTGGACTTCCCCAGAATGTGCATTGCAACCAGAAAACGTTGGGAAGACACTGCCCACTGCCACACTCGCATGGCCTTGCTGCAAAGGGAATAGGACTTGGTTCCTCCCTGCTTGTTCAGATACCACACCACTGACATTGTCTGAGTGGATTGCAATAGTCCCGAGAGGAAGAAAGCTCTGAAGTGTTTGCAACGCTAGAAACACAGCTCTCATCTCCAGGACATTGATATGCAGATGCATATCGTGCTCTTGCCACGTGCCTTGGACTGTCCTGCCTAGATAATGCCCCCCATCCCATCTGGGAGGCATCCATCGTCACTGTGGCAATAGGGGGTGCAGGAACAAAGGGCATTCCTGCATTCAGGTTGTCGGTGTGAAGCCACCAACTGAGATCCTGTTTGCACCTGTCCATGAGAAGAATAGGGTAAGACAGTGGAAGACATTGAAAAGACCACTGGGCAAAAAGAAGCCACTGAAGGAGTCTCATATGTAACCTTGCCAAAGGGACTAACATAATTGTCGCAGCCATTGTCCCCAATAGTTGGAGGACCCATCTTGCCTTTGCTCTTCTCAGGGGGAGCAAGGCATGAACTTGTTGTAGGACTCAGATTCTTTCCTGTGGTAGAAATGCCCACATGAGGATGGTGTCTAGTTCTGCGCCTATAAAAGTGACACGCTGTGAGGGCAACAATGCAGACTTTTCCCAGTTCAACGTGATGCCCAGCTGTTGACATAGATTTATAGTAGTGTCCCTGGTCTGAATTAGTAGATGCCTGGTGGTGGCAGTAAGGAGCCAATCGTCCAGATATGGAAATACTTGGAATCCCTGACGTCTCAAGTGAGCAGTCACCACTGCCATGCATTTGGTAAACACCCTGGGGGCTGTGGTGAGACCAATGGGCAGGGCTCAAAACTGAAAATGACTGGCTCCCAGCCAGAAGCATAGGTGACGTCTGGATGCCCTGTCCATCTTGATGTGGTAGTAAGCATCCTTGAGGTCGATGGAGCGCATCCACACCTCTTTTCCCAACAATGGGAGAATAGACTGCAATGTGACCATTTGGAACTTGGACTTTTGCACGTGGGTGTTCAATTGGCTGAGATCTAATGTGGGTCTCAGGTCCCCTTGTCCTTTTCGGCACCAAAAGGAATCTTGAGTAAGTCCCTAATCCGATCTGGTCTGAGGGGACATGTTGGATGGCTCCCTTTTCTAGCAGCTTTGAAACTTATGAAGCTGCGTAATCCCTTTTGACTGGGTGGAACATCTGGGATTTTCTTGATTGGAGGGGGATCTGACAAAAAGGGGATGACATATCCTCCAGAAATTATTCGTAGAACCCATTGGTCCTGGGTGATGTCTTGCCAGGCCTCCAGGTACAATGAGATTCGACCCCCGAATGGCTCCAGAAACGCACAGTCGGGCCTCCCATCAAGAGCGGCGGTAGGGAGAACCACGAAAGGAATTGCGGTCTCCCGAGTTGCGGGGGCCTC
Organism: Protopterus annectens; assembly: GCF_019279795.1. Taxonomy (NCBI): domain Eukaryota; kingdom Metazoa; phylum Chordata; order Ceratodontiformes; family Protopteridae; genus Protopterus; species Protopterus annectens. The sequence goes on along the minus strand of NC_056727.1, from coordinate 930,651,191 downwards.
CTCTGCCTCTACGGTGGCGTCTCCCTGAATAACCACCCCCTCCTCTGCCTCTGGAGGGGGGGGGCTCACCTTGTGCACCAGGAAAAAAACTCTGATTTCTTGAACCACATTTTGCCATCCCTCTGGGCCTTGGGATAAGGCCTAGAGGGAAGGGTAAAACGGACTCCTACAGCAGACAGTTTTTTTCCCTCCTGCTCGCACCTGGTGAGGGTGTCTTTCACCTTGGTTCCGAACAAAGAGGAACCATCGAAAGGGGCATCGGTGAATGAAGACTTGAAGGCCTCCGCGAAATGACAAAGGCGCATCCAGGCCTGTCTCCTAAGAGCAACTCCTGAACTTGCTGTCCTACTTGCTCCATCAGCCGCATATGAGATAAGCCTCATGGAGGAGTTAACGATGGAATTGAGGGTAGACATTTGAGCGTTAACCATCTGGGTCACCGCCTCAGAAACGTTACCCATGAGAGCATCTCCAAGCTCCTTGCGGAGATCTCTCTGGAGCCGTGTAAAGTGAGATAAATAATTAAGTGACCATAAGGTAAAGGTCGCTGAAGAAAGGGTACATTTCCCATACTGGTCCATGGTCCTAGACTCCTTGTTAGGAGGATGGACGGTGGAAGAAGACTCGGCTAATTCCTTCTGAGTGGCCGCTGCCACCACCATGGCATCCACAGAGACACCCTTGGACAGAAATTCCTTACCAGGAGGAGCAGACAAAAATTTATTGGGTCTCCTGGGGACTGGTTCCACAGAGTCAGGGGTCTCCCACACCCTTCAACAGACCAAATCCCGAAGCTCGAAGGGTGGAGATACCCAGGAGGCAGAGGGCTGAGCACCAAAGGCCTTCAGAAAGACCAACACCTCCTCGGAGGGGGCTTTGGATGGCCAGTCACCTCTGTTTCAAAATCTCTAGGATGTCAGAGAAAGAAACATCCTCAGAGGATGACTTGGGGGACCCTTCCGATTCCTCGAGGTCGGTGACTGATGAGAGAGACATCCTGAGAATCTATGTGCTTCCTCTTGCACGTCTTCTTTCTGGGTGGCTCCTCAGGCAAGGACTCTAAGGGGCCCTCAGAAATGTGGGGACCACTCATGGGGGTACCCTGAAGCCTTGGGGCTCCGCTGTCTAGAGATAGATGGCAATCAGAGACCTGCACCGGTGTAGTACGAGACAGAGTGACCGACCCGCATGATGCCACTGATGACCTGGCCAGCGCACTCCGCATGGCCTCGAAGGCAGGTTGCCCTGAGTCCGAGGAGCGACCAACCTTCGAAACCACGACAGGAGTCAGACTTCCCTGCACCAAAGCAGGGAGAGGGAGACTAGGAACCGATAGGTGTCCCGAAGTCTCTCACTCAGGTCCGACCGAAGAATCCAGAGTCCTGAATCCCGTGAATGGCGCCGATGGGGTCGGAGCTGATGTCGGCACCAAAATGCCAGGAGGGGCTGTTGGAACTGACCTAGGGACATCACACGGAGCAGAGCACTCCGGCTCCGAAAGCTGAGATATGCTCCGAGGAGGAAGTATCAAAGCAGGTTGAAGGATGGGCTTCGGAGCCGACTGGGTCGGAGCAGAGAACAATTTTGCCAAAACTAGTGACTGAAGGAGTCTCTGCACCACTCTATAGACGTCCACATCAGATAAGGTCCTGGAGGATTTAGAGGATAGAGAGGAAGATAGAGACCTCCTATCTGAAGGGGACCTGCGAGGAGGGGATGCTGGCCTAATGCTAGACGATCGGCTCCGAATAGGTTCCAAAATGATTGAAGCCGATGCTGGTTCTATAACCACAGACACTTGCTGCGGCCCCGAAGGCAATGGAGCCGAGGATGTCGAAGTAGACTTTGCTATTTTCTCCGGTGGCTCTGAGGAGACTGATGGAGCCGGAGATCTCCTTTTAGATTTCGAAGATTTTGTCTTGGAGCTGGAAGCAGTTTCCAGACCCTCCTCGGAGGGTTTCAGAAGTCCCTTCAAAATCAACTTATTCTTCCTTTCCTGAAGAACTCTCGGACTAAACACATGACAGAAATTGTACGACTCCTGGAGATGGATTGCTCCCAGCCAATACACACAGAATGTCCATCGGTAATGGACAATTCATAGCTGCACCGAGAGCATTTCTTGAAGCCCGAAGGCTTGTGCTCCTTAGAATCTTTGGACATAGTTAACTACAACAAAGCACCAAGACAATAACTGACAACAGTACCAATGGTAAAACAGTCACAAGGCGGGAAAAACACTACCACAAACGAGAACCTCAAGATCTCAAACTAAAAATGATCTTTAGGCACAACACAGGATGGGAAGATTAAAACCTCTAATTTAAACAGTTTTAGACCTGTAAAAAATATATAACACAAGGAAGCAAGGGACAGACTAGGTCCTTAACTGAAACGGGCCTAGCCCGTTGGAACAGATAGTGGGATACCACAGAAAAATCGATCAAACACAAAACTTTTCACCATACAAGACCAGATCACACAATAGCTATTAAAATAGCTTTTTGTTTGCAACCAATTCTCTAATAATGAAGAAAAAAGGGTACTTAGCCACAGCCAGGAGCGAGACCACATCCGAGTTACACGAGCGGCAAACGAGATCTGGGAATATAGAGCAGTGCAGCATAGGATACCATCTTAGCCCAGCCAATAGAAAGACTTTGAGCTAGAAAAGTTTTGGCCGATGTAGGCGAGATTGGACTACATAATATCAGGTGTTACATTCAAGCTGCTGTATCTAGCCATCTGCAGAATATTTTTTCCTGGAAGATCAAAGACGTTTTTTGATTCAGAACAGGCTGAGGAGGAAATAAAGTTTATCCAACAAAACATGAGCCAGCAAACAGACTAGGAGTCTGCTACTCAGCATTCTGACAACATAGACGGACTTTGCCAGTGAAACCTTTTCCTATGTTTGAAAGGAGGATGCTTGAGAGACAGAAACAAACACGAGTTGACTAGAAGAATCATGAGCATCTTGGAATTGAACAAAGGTCTGGTGTTGGGAGACGGACAGGAAGACTATCAGAAACACTACAATTAGTGAATAAATGGGAGACTATAAAGCATCCAATTGCATTTGTGAAATATGGCTCTACAAGAAAAAAATGTTTGCGAAAGATGTTAAACTTGTGGGTGGACTGTAAAGTATATACCCCCATTCTATGTCAATGTTTAGGAGGACATTAAAAGGGGAAAAAGTAACCAAGTAAAACAAGTTTTGTTCTTAATATTTGGTGCAGCGGTTAGCATTGTTGCCTCGCAGCAAGAGGTGCACCGGTTTGATTCTTGGGTGGGGTGCTTTCTGTGCAGTCTGCATATCCTCCCTGGATTTGTGTGGGTTCCCCCCACATTCCAAACACGTACGTCTGGAGCGTTTCCCTAAGGGTCTTTGCTTAAAATTGGCTCTGTCCCAGTTGCACTTTCCCAGTAAACAAATGCTACATAAATAAATATATAGATAAATTGTATAAAGTGCATGTTATATAGAGTGAAGCAGTTCTGTGTAGGCGAAGCAATTTTGTGTAGTCAATGGTACCTTGAATAGGGTGTGAGTCTTTTTCAGTGCCTGTTATGTGCATTAAAGATTTTAAAGTAAAAAAAAAAAAAACACATTTTTTTAGGTGTAAGAAAAAATATGCTTTACAGTACAACAGAAGAAAGGCTGGACAAAAGCAAATTTAATGTTAATATGCAGTGACCTTGGGCTATTGGGGTTGGAGTGGGATGTATAAGTGCACTGATAAGTAGAATTAAGATATTTTCTCTTATTTTTACAACAGTGAATGCCTAGATTAACCCCCCCCCCTTTGCTTAAGCTGTAAACAGTCTTTTTGTAAGCAAGTAGGCTTGAAAAACAAAACAAAATGATGAAAGCCAAGAACATGCTTAGTTTCTTAATTCTGTCTTTTTTCCCCACTAGCTTGTGTTCAGTTGGAACAATTCATTTGCAGCTGAAGGCAGATGTACATTCTGTTTGGAGTGAAACTTGCAAAGATTCATTGCTGACTACTTTTATGTAGAAATGAGCTGACTGCAGATGCAAGCAATTAATCGAGTGCTCTGAGCATTCGTTGCAGAGAGAAATGCAACATTTAAAGGTACAATGTCAAGCAGTTTAATGAAACAAAGTTTGAAATTGTGAGAAATGAAGAGATAAGCAGCTTTAACACTTTTAATGCATTTAATAGAACGGTGTTACAGCTTAGACCTTTTTAAAGACAGCCAGTGCACTTCTTCTTAGAGCTAAAAGTTAATGTTTTATGAAAGCATATAAGCTGTTTTTCACATGTGGAAGAGGTAGATAAGAAAAAAGATAGCATCTGCAAGTATGAACACCAGCTCTGGTATGCGCTTAAGTATAGGTAACTTTAATTTTAGGTTAGGTAATGCCCGAGGGTGCAGCTGTTGGTTTGGGACAGTTCATATCTGGCGGGATAAAATAATTTTTTTTTTTGAAAATGTACAGTTTTGTGTGGTTGTTTTAACTTAATAAGGGATCGGGTATTCTGAAAAAAAAAAAAAAAAAAAAAAAAAAAAAATATATATATATATATATATATATATATATATATACATATATACATATATACATATATATATATATATATATATATATGTATATATATATCCTGACAGTTTTCATTAAAACAGATTCTTGAAAATGTGACAGGCTGAAGAGGAGATGAGAAGAAACAGCTGTATAAAAGATCAGCCTGCCAGTGTGTACATGTAACACGAAAGTTGGGAATACACATTAAAAAAAAACGGTCATGAATAATAAGGGGGAAAATATCTTTTTATCTTAATGGCTATGCTCTCCATGTTAGCTTGGAATGTAAATGACCTTAAAGGTATAGACAAAAAAGAATAAGTATTGAATTATATTAAGAAAATCAGACTGCAAATGGCAATGCTGGAGGAGACCCATTTGGGAAAGAAATAAGCATGTGAATTTGACAAAGAAAGAATTTCAAGATACATGTTCAGCAGAATACAAGGGATAAAGGAAAAGGGGAGTAATTATACTAATTGCTAGAAATGCAATAACAGTGATAGAAGAGGAAAAGAAGACAGTAGTAGATTTGTAATAGTAAGGGACTATTGGCACGGGAGGAAGAGTATGCTGGTATGTACTTATATTTCACAAAAAAACTATTATGGCACTTAAGAAATTTTGGAAGAAATAATCAGCTTTCAGCAGGGAATATTACTTGTAGGTGGGGAACTGCAACTTGATTTGCAATAATGATGCATCAGGAGGACCTAGAAGGGAAAACATAATAAAAGGAGGGTAGATTTCTAAAGTTATTTAAGAATATTTGGCATGAAAGCTGTAAATTCAAAAGTACAAACTCATTCAGAATTTGCGTATTATTCCTTAAGGTACAATAACTGGACTACAGTAGATAGAAATATTTCACAGGAACATGTGCATTTAATTGAAACCTTTGACACATCCAACAACTATTTCAGATCATGCACCAATAAAAATTTGAGGTAATGAAGTAAAAATGAGACACTGGTGCTTTTCCATTTGTGTGTTAAAAAGAGAAGAGTTTAAGGAATGGAGAGTGGAAATAATTTGAGTTATTAGGAAATACAGAAATATCTTCATAAGTTATATCTAGTTGGTGCGATAAAATGAAAATGGAGTTTAAAAATAAGGTAGACATAAGACAGGAAAATATTGTTAATAGAAATTGTAATAGAAATTACTTGGAGGGGGTGACACAAGTTAAAAAATTACAGAATAGGAGGAGGTGCAAATGCAGAGTGCTAAAGAGAAAATATGGGGGTGTCTGGATAGTATGCATGACTTTTAAATGTTTGATGTTGAGCACTATTTTTGACAACTCTAGAGCACAAAAATGTTTAGCACAATAAATTACACAATAGAAAGTAGAAAGGGCTGTCGTCAAACTTTACAGAAAGACCATAACAAGAAAAATAACCAAAGATCCTGTAGATGTAAGAGATATTTTTTTAAATTTTCTGAAAATTTGTATAAAACTATAAAATAACTATAAGAATCAGATAAGGTTAGAAAAGACTGAGGAGAGAGAGAAAGAGAGACTAGCACAAACAGATTTATGGAAGACTTAACTATGCCAAGATTAGAGATAGATGAAGCTCAACGACAAACAGTTAACATAGAAGGAAAGGAGCTAAAAATGGTGATGTATAATCAAACAGATGGCATTCCTGTGGAAGTTTAGAATTTATGAGGAAAGAAAGTGATACAGATCTGGAAGACTTTAACAGCATTTTAAAAGGAAAGGAAGCACTAGCATCCTTCGAGAAAGCTGTGGTGGTTGTGTTACCTAAAGATGGTAAAGACCCACCAAACCCAGCCTCAGAGACTCATTTCAAATACAAACTATTATAAATTGTTCATGCCTATACTAGCTAAAAGAATGGCAAAGTTGTTGCCAGAATTGATACATATGGATCAACGTAGTTTTGTGGAACGTAGGCAAACATTTAACAGCATTAATAGAAAAATGATGATCCAGAGGAAAACATAATGCAAGACCACAATTGTTAGTTGGTTTTGATGTAGAGAAAGCATTTGTCAGAGTAAGCTGGAATTTTGCATAGGGCAATGAAAGCATTTGCATTCCCTGATAAAATAAGGTTAATTAGGAGGATATACGAAAGACTGGAGGCAAGAATTTAAGTGGGAGGGTTCCTCACTGCTGAGTTGTGTTTGAACAGAAGGACCAGGGCAGGGTCGCCTCTTTTCCCTTTGTTATTTACTATATATTTAGAGTCACTGGCAAAGAAAATACAGGATTCAGAAATGCAAGGATATAAATGGTATGGTAATCATTGCAGATATTAATTTGTACCGGATAAATCCAGAAAAAATACTTCAGTGTTGTGGAGCATTTTGAGACGGTTTCAAGTCTTTTCCGGATATAAAATTAATGAAAATAAAACAAAGGCTACAGCCATAAATTATGTACCCACACAAGAGTTGGGGTTCTGCAATACTCACATTTACAGGGACATGAGGTGAAGTATTTAGGTGTAGTTATAGCAGCTAAGGATATGAGGAAAGAGCCTAAACAAATGCAAAAACTGAAAAAATTGAAGTTCTTGTTTATAGACGTGGATATTAATATAGAAGCAGTGAAATGTTTTTAGTCCTTTTAGTTTTCTATATGGGTCAGACATTGTTATCAGCCAAAGGAGAAGCTGTGGGCAATAACAAAGAGTTGAAAGTTTATTTGGGAGAGGAACAGGGCAAGAGTTAAGTGGGATATGAAGCAGGGGAGAAGTTCAAGAAATAAAGAGTGGGTTTTTGGATGCTGACCCTTAAGGAGAATATTAATAACCATAAAGAACATTATATTCATAATGTAAAAAAGTATTCTAAGAACTAAGCCAACACAAGAACTGAGAAAGGAGATTTTGCTAATAGGAATGACTGCAAGTAGGGATACACAAAACAGGCTAGGAGGGCTGAAATTTACTTGGGAAAACTTGCAAATGAATCAAGGCATTGGGAAGTAAATAACTGAAGTGGGAAAGGTAATACAGAGCGGGAAGAGGGCAAGATGATGTTTGAACTGCAGGCTAAAAAGACTGCCTTCCCTACCAGGTACTGACAGATTACAGGCAGAGAACGAGATAAAGGAATTTTAAGTGAAATACTTGATCTGGTAGAGTTTTTACTTGAATCTTGCGGTTGAGAGATGATTAGAAGGCCATATAAAGTATTGCATGATAACTATAAGAATCAGAGGAGGTTAGAAAAAACTGAGGAGAGAGAGAGAGAATGGAAAAACAGTTTACGATAGAACAACTGGAGAAGGTATGCATGGCTCCCAAGTATGCAACAAAATACAGAAGGTTTAGAATCTTTGCTTAGAAGTGTTTGCATAGATATTTTTATACCCCGTGCAGACTTCAAAGACATTTTCTTTGGGCAGATAGCAAATGCTGGAGGTGTGATGGAGAAGAAAAGAGGCAACTAGTCTGGTGGACCCCAGCCATAAACAAACTTTACAATAAGAGGAGAAAGCTATTACATGATAGAGCAAAATCCCAAAAAGGGAAGGCATCTTTGATCAGCACTAGCAAGAAACTACGATCCCTCATAAAATCATCCAAGGCCAACTTTGAGAGAAAAACTGCCATAGATTCAAAAGACAATCATAAGGCCTTCTTCAGCTATGGCAGAAACCTGGGTGGAAACTCCCAGATATGCTCAGAATTAGTCCAAAATGATACAAAAATCACTGAATGCACAGACATTGCCAACATACTGGCAGACAGGTTCAGCGCAAACTTAACCCCCCTCTACCCCCCAAAAGGAGAGATAACTATCCCAACTGAGAGTAGCCTCCCAGACATCTCAAATGCGCAGGTGAAAGCTGCTCTCTCTAAAGCTAAAAACACAGCATCAATGGGACCAGATGGGGTCCCCGGCTGTGTGCTACATGAACTCAATGAAGAACTAAACCCGCACAGAAGGCAGCTGTTTAATCTAAGCCTCACCACAGGATATGTGCCCAAGGAGTGGTGTACGGCAACTGTGGTCCCACTCCACAAAGGCGGTGCCTCTACAGACCCTGGTAATTACCGCCCCATAAGCTTAACAAGCCTGGTCTGCAAAGCTATGGAGAGGATCATAATGGAACTCATAAACAAGGACATAGGGGACTTGCAGACCTTATATCCAACCCAGTTTGGCTTTGTCAAGGGCAGATCTTGCCTTTTGAACTTGATCGACTTCTTAGAAACAGTCACCAAGGCCATTGATGAGGGAAAGGCAGTCCATACAGCCTACCTTGACCTTGCAAAAGCTTTCGACACAATACCCCACTCGGGTATTATAGAGAAACTTACCAGCTTAAATGTAAACCCATATGTCACAAGATGGGTTGCAAACTGGCTAAAGGACAGAACCCACAGGGCTAGAGTTGCTGCAGCCATGTCAGACTCCAAGCCAGTTACAAGTGGAGCCCCACAGGGCTCAGTCCTTGGCCCCCTACTGTTCGGCATCTACTTCTCAGAAGTACAGGCAAACATAGGAGGACTATGGCTGACAAAGTTTGCAGATGACTGCAAACTGGGTGCCATAGTGGATAGTACATCAGACACAGACATCCTTCAGAGGGGTCTCACGGAAACTGATAGCTGGTGCCAGAGCCATGGCCTGAAGTTAAACGCAAAAAAGTGTATAGTCATACCCTTCGGGAAAAACAAGGTAACCCCAAGCTACCATATAGGTGGCAACCCACTAAGCACAGAAGAGGTTATCAGGGACCTGGGGACCCAGGTTGACAGTGGCCTCTCGTTTGACGCTCACGTTGCTAAAGTGGTTCGAAAGACCTTCTACATTGCCCACCTGATCATGAAGGGATTCACATCCAGATCAAGTGAGGTCATTGTTCCCCTGTACTCTTCACTTATCAGACCAATGATAGAGTACAATGCCCCATTCGGGATGTATCTTACCCGACACCTGCAGCAATTGGAGAGACCCCAAAAGTTCCTCACCAAAAGGATAAAGGGACTCCAAAACCTGTCATATGCTGCCAGACTGAAGAAACTCCAACTCTATTCAGTTGCATACCGTCTGCTCAGAGGTGACCTGTGCCTGACAAACAAGGCCATGACCAACCCGGAATTAATGGACATGCTCCACCTCAAAAAATCCAAATCCACCAAAACCACTAGAGCAAGAGACTTAAACCTTAGCACGGATATAAATAGGACGTGCTGGAGGGATAGATTTATCACCAAGAGACCCCCCATGCTGTGGAATAAAATCCCAGTCCATGTGAGGCAGAGCACCTCGCTGGCTCTGTTCAAGAGAAATCTTGACCGGTGGATGGGAGATCGTAGGTTTACCCCGGGAATCATCTCTATGTCACTACTGGACAGAGGCACAACAAACTAATGGGCACAGTATTTCTAACATAAGGGGCGACGTAAGCCACATAACTTTGGGCTAGGCTTATAAATGCCCTAGGGCAGTTAGCCTAGTATAAACCTATGAACCTATATGTTTTGGGAGTGTAATGAGTTGGTGGATTTAAAAAAAATTCCCTACAGAGTACTCTCTCAGAAATACTGGGTGAGCAAATGGCTGTAACCAAGGAAGTTATTCTTTTGAGTTGGGACCAAGGATATGAATTTCCTAGCTACACAGTAAGACCTTAAGTTGACTTCTGTTGGTTTCCAAAAAAGTGACTACTAGAAAATAGAAATCAAAGTCTAAACCAACTGTGAAGATATGTGAAGACTGCCAGCCTAGCCAGATAGAATTTTGTAAACAATTCTGTCATTTGTAAATATTAATGCAAGCCACATGCTTTTCTTAAATATAAGAAAATTATGGTAAATGTTGAACTTCCAAAATGTAACCACATTGCACTCTGCTGGAGGAAAGCTGATAAGTCAAGCATTGTGCAATTGTTTGATGTCAAAACTTGGAGCAGAGACATCTAGATAAAGGCATTCTGCCTATTGTTTTGAGGCGAGAGTTAATGGCTAGAATTTACATGTATAATTTCTTTTATTGCTGTGGCTTCCTGACCAGTTGCAAGATCAAAAGGGCTATTACCCTCAGTTTCTGTTAGCCTAGGAAAACCAGAGAATTGTTAAGAATTATATAATGTGAAGCAGCACTGTGTTATCAATTTAAAGAGAGAGAATCAGAGGGAATTTTAACATTTGTCTTGAGAGCATCCAACATCACTAGCACTGCTTTGCTCTATATGCAAGTTTATTTTAAAACTGTGTTTTTTCTTAGATATAGCTAGGAAATAGGAAGATTAGATTATTTTTTTCTGTATTGATGTCAGAACTATTCTACTGTATTACTTTATGCATTTTCCTGTGTCTGAACTCTTGACTAGCACTGTGTATTAAGTACTGTCTTGTGTTTTTATTATTAAATATTTTTAAACCTTTCAACTGTGGCCGTTTTGTGTAGAAATAATTTAAGCTCTAGAGTACATTGCATATATACAACAATATTATACAAAGGCACTCCAAATAAGCCTGGACTGTTCAGTTGCACTTACCATTTGGATAATAATATTGCATAGTAATTAGACACCCTTCAGTAAGGGCCTTTTTAGAAGCTGATAAATATTAGTGGGTGATAGCAGCTGGTACTCCCTTTTAGACTGGGCAGAAAGGGGGCACAGCTAGAGAATCTCTTGCCAGCCTTCCCAGGATTGTCTGTGTGTTTGTATATAACTCATATCTCAAAGTGTGTGTGTGTGTGTGTGTGTGTGTGTGTGTGTGTGTGTGTGTGTGTGTGTGTGTGTGTGTCAGCTACTTGGGCAGGGACACGAAGCACTGGTTGGACAGAGGGTGCTGGAGGTTTTAGCTTGCCCACTAGGCTGAGACCTGGACCCTATAGCTGTGCCAGTAGGGAGTCTTATTCGGGATCTGGAGAGAAAGGGAGAGATCAGCGCCAAATTGACTGTGATCTCAGTGTGCTCTTAAGGGACATTGTACTTCACCGTGTGTGTATTTGTTATCCTCCACTATGTGGACGTCCCTCACTAGTGTTAGTGGTGAGGGATTGGCTGGCAAAATAAACTAGAATTTCATGAGTTATTGTGGCAACTTAGAACTGATAAAATGAGTTTTCCAGGTCTCAGTGAAAATGTCATCAAAGTGAGTGAAGTGAGTTAGAAATAAAATCTGCTGCCCTTTAAAAGACAAGAGGGGGGAAAAGTGCTTGCTTTTGTTGTGTCCTCACTTTTTGCTCTTATGCACTGTAATGTTGCTGAAACATTCTGTGCTGATTTGCAACTAATTTTATCATATGCACATTTTGGCAGTTTATATATTATACTACTTGATTATAGAAAGGACCTGTTGTCATTCTACCTGCTAGTCATTCTACCTCCTAGTCACATGATGGATTCTTAAAATTCAAGTATCTGGGACTGCTCATGGTTTATGTAGTGCTGAAGTCTGACACAATATACAAGCACTCAGCCATTTCATCTTTTTAATGAACTAAAAATTTTACTAAAGGGCTTTTGGATACTTTAAAGGGTGGTGCTGCATACCTCTCAACTGTACAGATTTTTTTGCAGGATGTCCAGATTTTTGTCTCATATTTTTGGTCTGTTCCTCAAACAAAATTGTTTTCTTTTCTTTTTTTTGACAAATCACTGGGATGATCTAAGGATTAAAGTCACTAAATGTTGACAAGCATCCGAGTTTTGGATTTCATATCCTTCAGAAAACGTATTTAAACACAAATCCTGTTATTCTAGCAACTTTCCAAGAGCAATATTTAAAATGCGTCCCTACTTTTGGGCCTTTGTCCCCCCATAATGTCAGGCTTTTTCCAGATTTCTTGTGCTAAGATGTTGAGAGGTATGGTGGTGTGACTGCTTTTTTATGGATCTAGAACTTGTATAAATTCGTAACAATAACATTTTCATTTCCTGTAGCATGCAACTGAAGAAACCAATAATGTCAAGGTAAGGGTAATTTCAACAGGGAGCCGTACGATTACTTTTTATATTTTACATCACAGCAAGTGCACTGTTTATTCTGCATGTCCCCTCAAAGACCAACAAAGACAAAATAACTCATTAAGCAAGTTTTTTGTCACACTAATAGTGTATTGCAGCATCCAGTGAGTAAAGTTCCACAATGCAAATTGCCTTCATACATCATAATTTATTTGGACCATTTCCTTTTCAATAAAAAGTTTTGCAAACATTTGTTGAAGCAATGGTCCAAATAAATTGCGTTTCCCTCAGTGATGTCACCTTAGGGTTTTTCCATAGGCTTTAATGGTGGTTTCTCTTCACTTCTGCGGCATGCTTTCAATAAAGTGTATGAATGTATTTTGCATTTTCACAGCAGTGATGTCAGCGCTTAAAAGATTACCATTAACGTTCAAGGACACCAGCACTGGGGAAACTAATTTTACTGAGGATATCTTTCCATAATGAAGGGATTGAAAATGTCCACTGACCAAGAGAAAAATGTAAATCAGCTTTATGCACCACATATGGTAGTGCAAATGTCAAGTCACAGAATGATGACAAAACATTTTAACTTTCACACTGAGCTGCTTAAGACTTGAGTGTCTAAGTACAGTTATCTGAAAAATCTTACTAAGAAACCTCAAGCAGTATTTAAGCTGCTGCATCTCGTATACTAATGCACTAAATGCAGGCCTGCTCAAGTACGGCAAACCTGTGCAAAGTCTATTTTAAGGACTGAAATGACTTCTGTTTGGGTGGTAAGTGTGACATACAGGTTGACTATCTGCACTGCGTTGGCACCATAACAGAAATAACAGATTTTTATCCATACAAGAGAAGTTTCTAGTATTACAAATACTAAAATCACTCAATGAACACACATGAAACAATACAAAATGAAGTTTAAGTCAGCATATCTTTAAACTTAAAATTGTAAACTAAGTATAATATACAGCTGAATGTTAGGACGTGCTCCTATGTGTTTATTTAAAAAAAAAAGTGCCAAAGTATCAAACTTTTTACTGATGTAATCCTATATTTTTAATACTACCTGTACAGGCCAACATAGCTGTTAAGCTATGCAGGTTTGTGCCACTGATCTCTCAGTAACTACATGAAACTAAAGTTTTGTCTTATGAACACAATAAATAACAGAAACAATTGCCTTTTATAATTGTATAACAAAATTAAAATGCTGATTTCTCACTATTTTGACATTTTAAATTTTATAGAGAAACAAAAAAAAAGTTTGGGAAAGTAGAGCTGTACACATTATTTAACTGATTAACCAATAGCCCTGTCAAGATAATTTTAGAAGAAAATCTCAAGCAAGTACAGCGATATGGCCTGCCGGTGTCCGGTCAATTCCAAATGAGAAAGACTGCACTAAATGTACCATTGCCAAATGTTCAGTTTAGGAGAGACATGTAGCTAGCTATTAATTTAGTTCACACGACTATCTACAAAAGCCAACAAAACATGATCATAATGAATTGTTGTACAAGACTTAAACACTATATACATCAATAATGTTAAAATCTTTTTAAATGCAGAGGTAGGAGCATAATATTTCATCATTAAAGCTCAGGATGCAGCTGTTGCATTGCCTTTGAAACTGAGAAAAGTATCTAAGGACATTTTTATTGCTGAAAGTTCCAGTATGAGTTCCGGAAATATTTCATTAAATTACGTCAAAGCATTCTGGAAAAAAGCCCTTTTATAGACAAAGGTGTAAACATTGCCAAAACAGTCCGCATTAACAACAAAAACTGCTGGGAAGTGGTCAAAAGTAAAGCAGACAAAATATGTGGCAACAAAAATTTCCAAACTAAGGAAAAGTACAGTTGTGTACACTTGCCATAAATGTAGATGTTAGAGTTTAATCACTGTTGCAGTCATTACATTTGGGTAATCCTGCTGGCAGGTTGCCCTCAGTCGGCCTGAATTCCAAAGTCCTGGGTCCTGCGTCGGCTGCTGTCGCCCCTTCCCTGACGTCAGGGGTATAAAAGAAGCAGCCAACGCCATTTTCTTTAGTTTTTCTTGCCCCAGATGTCAGGTGCCCCCTAAAAGGGTTGCCAAAATGTATGTATATATATATATATATATATACACACACACACACACATACAATTACATGCACCAATATAACTTTACCTTCATCTAGAAGCAAATACACCACATAGGTTGTATAAATCAGATACAGAAAGATAGGTTCCAACAGAAGAAAAGGGGGCTGGTGGGTGGGTAACCTGGACTGCAACAGTGAATACACTCGAACATCTACATTTATGGTAAGTGTACAAAACTGTACTATGTTCTTCGTGTTTCACTGTTGCAGTCATTACATTTGGGTAGAGTCCCAAAGCTATAGATGGGAGGCTGTAGCTAAACAGCATTAAGAGCGGCTATGAGGCCCTGCAGAACTGCAGTGGCAAAGCCTGCCCTGGATTTAGAGTAGAGTGGCAGATGATCGTGCTTGGTAAAGGTGTACAATGAACTCCAAGTAGCAGCCTCTAAAATGTCCTTGGTAGGTACTCCCCTGAGAAAGGCTGCTGAGGTGGCTGCAGCTCTGGTTGAATGTGGCCTAATGCCCTTAGGCACTGGTTTGCCATGGTGTACATAGCAGAAACGAATGCAGTGGCTTATCCACTTTGAAATAGTCTGCTTTGAGATAGCCTTTCCTTGTGATCCTGCAGCATATGACACTAGTAATTGCTCTGTCTTTCTGAAAACTTTGGTTCTGTCCAAGTAGAATCTAAGCTGTCTGTGTACGTCCAAACAATGCAGAATTCTCTCCCCCTTGTTCTGTGGATTTGGATAAAAAATTGATAGGTGAATAGTTTGGTTAAGAGCCACAGTGGACACCACCTTACGCATAAATATTGGGTTTGTCCTCAAAGAGACCCTGTCTGGATAAAAAATGATAAAAGGTTCTACAGCCATAAGTGCCTGTAGCTCTGAAACTCGTCTTGCAGAAGTTATTGCTATGAGCAGAGCTGTTTTCCAAGATAAAAACTTTATCAGCAGTAGCAGATGGCTCAAAAGGAGGCAGGGTGAGTTTTTCCAAGACATAGTTGAGGTCCCATGCAGGCATTGGTGATCTCCGTGGAGGGCTTAAATTTTTGGCCTCTCTTAGGTACTGCTTTAATAAGGGATGAGAAAAGATTGGTGACTCTGCATTGTAATGAGCCGAAATGGCAGAGACATGAATTTTAATAGATGAAAAAGATAGGCCTTTGTCCAGCATCTCAGTTAAGTATTGCAAAATCTGAGAAATACTTGCCACAGTTGTATCACTTCATTGTGCCTGGTTCCAAGCACAGAATCTCTTCCATTTTCCAGCATAAGATTTTCCAGTACTAGGCCTTCTGGCTTCCAAAATGACATCCAACACAGCTTTACTGAGAGGTGTGTTTTGTGTGACTACATTATCTGCCATGCTGCCAGGTTTAAAGTCCTGAGGTGGCTGTGCAGGATCTGATTGTTTTGCTGGGACAGCAGATTAGGTATTTGAGGTAAGGTCCAAGCTGGGCATTGAGACAAGTTCCTTAGTATTGGATACCAGTACTGGCGGGGCCAGTCTGGGGCAATCAGTATCATCTTTGGCTTCTCCTGTCTGACCTTTAGGAGTACCTTGGTAAGGAGAGGCAGAGGGGGAAAGGCATATACTGACAGGTTTTTCCAGCTGAAAGATAGGGCCGTCCACTTTCCATGCTTGTCTGTGATAAATCCTTGTGCAGAATCTTTTTAGTTGGTAGCTGTGAGGGGAGACAAATCTATGTCCGGGCATCCCCATTTCCTTGTTATCATGCTGACGACTTGTGGATCCAGTTGCCACTTGTGGGGATCCATGAGGTTTCTGCTTAGTTCGTCTGACAGAGTATTTTTCCTTTCTGGCAGGAATTGTGCCTGCAGATGTACTTGGTAAGTCAATGCTGTGTCCCACAAAGTCATGGCTAGTCTGCAAAGGGGGTAAGAATGTGTGCCCCCCTGCTTGTTTATATACCACATGACCGTGGTGTTGTCTGTCTTTATCAGTAGTTGTCCTGGATGAAGTAGGTCCTTGAAGGCTGTCAGGGCATTTTGAACAGCTAGCATCTCTTTTTGATTTGATATGTAGATGCATTTGGTTTGAGGTCCATGTGCCCTGAATACATCTTCCTGCCATGTGGGCCCCCCAGGCATAATCTGAAGCATCCGTTGTTAGTGTCTGCCTGGCTGGGGATAATGTGAATGGCTGTCCCTTGTTTTGGTGACAAGCCTTTGCCCACCATCAAAACTCCTGCTGCAGGCAGGGAATGAGTGTAGTCATAGTTTCCAGGCTGTGGCAATGTTGAGTCCAAACACTTTAGGTACCATTGACGTTTCCTCATATGCAGTCTTGCATATGGAATTAGTAGGATGCAGGATGCCATGAAGCCCAAAGCCTGCAGAATTTTTCTTGCAGTTAACTGGGCCTTTGTTGCCAACATTTTGAAATAGGTAGTCAGTTGCCTTTGTCTGGCGTGAGATAAGCCATCTGGGCAGTTGTATTTAAGCTTGCACCCAGGAATATCTTTTGAGAGGGTACTAGTTTTGATTTCTTTTCGTTGATTGTGTACCCTAGGCATGTTAGAAGTCTTTTCACAAACGCCAGATGCTGTAGAAGAATGTCCTTGTTCTCTGCTTGAATTAGACAGTCGTCCAAGTAAGGATATATTTGTATTCCTCTTTGTCTGCAGAATGCAATTACTGGTGCCAGGCACTTTGTAAAGACCCTGGGCACAGCAGATAAGCCAAAGGGCAGTGCAGAGAATTGGTAATGCATTGAGCCAGCCTTGAATCTGAGGTATCTTCTGCATATTTGTCTGATTGGGACATGCAGGTATGCCTCTTTTAGGTCTAAAGTCACAAGCCAAGCGTTCTTGCCCAGCATGGGCAGAAGCTGCGGCAAAGTCAACATCTTGAATTTTGGCATATCCAGGAATGTGTTCAGAACAGATAGGTCCAGTATTAGCCTCCAGGCCTTGTCCTTTCTGGGTACCAAGAACAGTTTTGAGTAAAATCCTTGTCCCTGTTCTTGCTCTGCTACTTGATGAATGGCCCCCATGTCCATGAGGGATGAGACTTGTTTTTGTGCCTATGCCATTGATTTTTTGGCACATCTGGACAGCCATTTGCCTTTGGCAGAGTATGGAAATGGAACTTGTAGACTTGTGACACGATATTTAGAACCCACTTGTCCTGGGTTATAATGTGCCAATTTTGAGAAATAAGTGCTAATTTTCCCCCTAAGGGTGCTGCCAGGAGATAAGTGCTTGGAGCAGGCAGGGGGAAGTCACTGTGACTGTTTCCTGTATGGTTGTGATTCATCTTCTCCAACTTTGGAGGTAGAAACACCCCATTGCTTTGACCTGTATGAACCTTGCAGCTGGGATCTGCCTCTAGGGCGTCTGGATCTGCCCCTTTGAGGTCTGACACAGGAAAGGACCAATTCTTTGTTAGCCAGTGTCTACTAAACCTAGGTAGCTGTACTTGTAAAAAATCTTTGACAGTTTGCATAGATTTAGGTTTGTCCTCCATTTACTTTAACACCTCTTCTGCCTTAACACCAAACAAAATATCATGCTGTAAAGGTGCATCTAATAATTTAACTTTGACATTATCAGGCAGATTTTGTTCCTTTAACCAAGCATGCCTCCTAATTACAGAGCCCGTAACTGCTGCCCTGCAGGAGGCCACCAAATAATCAAAACCACATTGCAAAGTACGCTTTCCAACTTGTTCAGCGGCATGCAATAAATCCTGCATTTCCTAGTTTTCTGCACATTCATAGTTTAACATTTTCGGTTTAAGCAATGCCATGACATGTTGCTATTTGAGCATATGAAACTGACAGTTTAAGGCCCTTATAGCCAAGGTAGCAGATGTGTAAACCTTTTTCCCCATCTATCCAGTGCCCTAGAATCTCTGTCAGAGGGGGTAGGGTTTTTGCAGTGGAAGCCTCAACTCCTTTGGGACCCTGAGAAATAGTTTCTGGGTCTGCAGCAGGGTTTTTAAAAAGGAATTTATGAGAGTCAGGAACCCTGTAATATCTGTCGGGCTTAACAGGAGCTGGAGTTAAGGAGTAAGGGGTAAGACTAGACTCTGAAAACACATCTACAATGTCTAACAGGTGGAATGGCTAGTGGCCTGTGTTGAGGTAGTAAAAGGAAATCCCTGAGCCTCTTTTTAGATTCAGAAAAATCTTGGCTCTCCCAGTGGAAATGCTCCCTCATGGTATGCAAGGTTCCCCAAAAGAATAGTCCTCTGGCGGAGAAGCTGAAGGTATACATTCTTCAGCATCAGAATCCTCATGGGGGGAAGAGAATATTCCTGATCAGAAGAGGAGTCAGAAGAAATGGAAACATTATCTGAAGATTCATAGTCAGTCTCTTGCCTAGGCCTCTTATCAGGACGGGGATGGGAACCCCTGATCAAGGTAATCAAGTCTTCGCCATTTTGAGCATCTGTTTTTTTGGGCATACAGGCCTGACCATGTGGCTCTTGAGTTTGTTTCTTTGCTTTAGGAGGCATTTTAGGCTTTGCCTTTGAAACTGAAGTCGGTTTAATGTAAAGATGTTTAGGTCTGAATACACCCTCAGAAGCCGGTGCCTGCTCAGCGGCTCCGGACCCATCTGAAGGAATAGTATCAGAGGCTCCAATACCTTGAGTTTCCACCAGCATGGCCGACTCCACGTGGGAGTCGGTAGCAGCCTGCGACTCTAAAGTAGCGGGTGTCAGGGGCTGCAAAAGCACCTCACTGAGAACTGGCAACTGGCTTAGGAGAAGCTTTGTCTGTTTTGAGCCTCGGTTGTCTCTCTCCTTTTCTTTGTGCTTTTTGTGAACTCCAGTCGTTGGATGGCTATCCGATGACATTTCTGGAAAATTAAACCGATGTCCAAAACAGTTTAAAGCAAAATCATACCGATGCTTAATAGTGCGTTGGTTAAATCTAGCACAAAGCCGACAACCAGAAATGTTGTGATGAGGGCCTAAGCAGGGAATACAGTAAGAATGAAAATCCTTATAAGGTGTTTGCTTTCCACAAGAAATACAATTATTTACTTTTTCTGACATCAGTCTGGAGCAAGAAAAAAGTTGGAGTACTTAGCTTTATTGAAGACTTCAGATCTGAAACTCGAACACGAAAATCTCAGGGAGTCGGCCGACCGGCACTTGCGAACGGCTTCTGCTTCGGGCACCGTGCGGCAAGAAAGACTAAAGAAAATGGTGTCAGCTGCTTCTTTTAAACCCCTGACGTCAGGGAAGGGGCGACAGCAGCCAACGCAGGACCCAGGACTTTGGAATTCTTGCCGACTGAGGGCAACCTGCCAGCAGGATTACTCAAATGTAATGACTGCAACAGTGAAACACAAAGAACATTTTGCTGAAATAAGTTTTCAAAGAACATTAATCAAGCACAAAAGCATCTACTAGCTTTCTAGAAAATACAGTCCTTAACAGCTTCCTTTGGTCAGACCTACACTACAATTCAGGAAGGCTGCCATCTTCAGACAACTTTACTCAGTAAGTCTACAACAGTCCAACTACACCTGTATTTTGAAATTTACATGTGAGCCAAAAAACTTTTCTATGTAAACATTTCAATCAGGCTTAATATTTTATTATCTTCTTGATCACCTTTATACTGTGGATGACAAATTGCTAACAAGCAAACATGCAAGCAGATATACAGTCTCATCAAAAGCCTGCTTACCCACACGACAAAATGCCAAAATGCTTACTAAATGACTCGTGCTTTGTGCACGCTCACCATCAGGTATATAAAAGTACATCTGAAATGTAGTTCTGCAGTCTCAGAAAATACTTGTGTATCAGTATAAGCCAGGAAACAGCAATGAAGGTAGGCTATCTACAGAGAATTTCAAAACAAGTAGATCCAGCTGTTCCCTTAAATGCCTCTACGAGGCAGATATGTATAATACAATTTTTTTTCTATTAAAATTGTCTGCTTCCCCATAACTCAAAACAACTGTTTTTGAGTTGCGTACAGCAATGTACACAACCAAGATTAGGAAGTTATGTCAGACATAACAAAAGCACCATCAAACACTCAAACAATTTAGAGGCCAAATTAAGTGTACTAAAGTCAAATGCGAGGTAAAGAAAGCCACCCAGACAAAGGACAACCACAAGGGCTTTCTTTTTTTTTTCAAAACAGGTTTATTGTTTTAACATATAAGAGAAATATCATAACAATTTTATACAAGTAATTAAAAATAGGTATTATTATAATATTCAACAAAACAACTAAAATATTTACAAAGACATCCACTACAATCAGATCAATTAAACTAAAATACCATGCTATTGAAATTAAAATTTTTTTAACAAATTTTGTAAATTATCCCATACAATATAATAAGATGTTTTTCTATTTGTTCTTGTCCTAATTGTGTTTATTTCCATATGGCACACTATATTCATAACATTTTTAAATTCATTGAACGAAGGAGGTGCATCTGAAATCCAATTTCTAGTTATTATTTTCCTAGCCACTGCTAGAATATACCATAACAAGGGAAGCTTAACCTTTTTAACACTTTGAGGTACAGGTGTGTTGAATAATATAAGAGATTTAGAAATAATGAAATTATCTGTAAAAGAGCCTGCAAAAATTCATTAATTGACTTCCAGTATTCTTTCAATTTTATACAGTCATAAAACATATGAGCCCAGTCAGCATTAATTTCTACATTACATCTCTTACATAAATTATCTTTATTTATTTTATTCATCATCAAAGGTGTATAAAAAGATCTATGTAAAAATTTCCATGTATAAAGTCTCCAGACAATGGAAGACGTAGCTCTATAAGCAGATTCCAATATATATTGTTTATCTTGTTGATTTGGTGGGTCCCCATTAATAGAAGTGAAATAATTCCAGTATGAATCTACACTGTAAAAAGTTTCTTGCCTGATAATTTTATGTATGTATGAAAGTTTACCTTTATCAGAAACTTTATGTTGTAAATTTAATATCAAGTAATCAATCAGTGTTTGAATAGATTCTTTAACTGTTATAGACATTAGATCTATTTTATTAATGAGATGTTGTCTAAAGGTCTGAACCTCTAACCAGCAAGTTTCTCTTAGATCAAATTCTTGTTTTAAGAAATCTAGATTTTTAACTTTATTATCAGATATCAACTGATACCAGTACTTTAGATCATTATCTATAGCTAAATGAGTTCCTTCAGAAGTAGATGACAAAAGCATACTCTGAGTATACATTATAGGAATACAATAAAATTCCATTCCCTATACTTAGGGTGCATGAATATAAAGTTACGATAACTAATAATAATATTTAATGGGTAACAAACCATATGTTTAGGTGTAATAGGTGAAGTACAAAATTCCTTTAGTAACCATAACATGGAGTTATTTACAATCATATTTTTGTGTGTTAAGGAGATTTTCATGAAGTGCATACTAATTAGCTCCCAATAATCTTTCCATTTTATGACATATGACTGATCTATTAATAAAGTAATAACTTTTACAATAGAAGAGATAGTATATAAATTAAAGTCTGGAAAAGAAATACCCCCTTGAGACCAGCTATTAGTATGTTTCTTTAATGCAATCTTAGGTCTATTAGGGGCCCATAGGAAATTTAACATTAGTGTATTCAGTTTCTTGATAATTATTTTTATAGGTGGAAGTATTATTGATTGTATTAAGTATAAAATCTTGGGGAATATTATCATTTTAATAATTGTAAGTCTCTCCTCCATAGTAAAAAACATATTATTCCAGGTATTAAAAAGATTTTGTATATTAAGAAAACAGGTATTATAATTATTATATACAATAGATTTAATATCTTTAGATAGTATTATACCTAAATAAGTTATCTGACCTGAATTGGGTACATATTTAGTAAAATCACTAATGAGAATATTTTTTCGTGTATATATAGGTAGTATTTTAGTTTTTCTTCATTGAATATTAAACCAGAAATACTTTTAAAATTCATCATGTTATCAAATAGAGACTGCATAGAAGAATTAGATCCTGCTGATGTAATTAGAACATCATCTGCAAAAAGTTGAATTTTGGATGTTGTATTTTCATCCATTTCAAAACCCTCTATGTCAGTACTGTTTCTGATCAAATTAGCCCAAGGCTCCATTACTAAAGTGAATAATAGTGGAGAAAGTGGACATCCTTGTTTTGTACCTTTAAGAATGGGTATTTTTTGTGAAACCTATGTTCCTACCTTAATATAAGCCAACGTTCCTTTGTATAAATGCTCAATTAGATTTACAAATGCATCTGAGAAGTTTGTGCACTTCATTAAGGTAAACAGATAGTCCCAACTTACTGAATCAAATGCTGAACTTATATCAAGACTAATAAGTGTTAAATCTTTCTTTTCCTATTTGCAAAATCTATTAATGTTAAAGTTCTTCTTATATTATCAAAAGTATTTCTATTTACAATGAAGCCGGTCTGATCTATATCTATAATGCCAGGAATGATTGTCTTCAATCTATCAGCAAAGATACTCATAAACATTTTATAATCAACATTAAGTAACGAGATGGGCCGATATGAAGAACATCTAGTTGGATCTTTATTAGGTTTTAAAATTGGTGAAATAAATGTATATTGCCAAGATGGGGGGGTTATTAACTCAGTTTGGGCCAAAGTATAACCTTATGTATTAATGAATATGTACTTTTAGAAAGGATTTTATATATCTCTGGTATAATACCATCATTACCCGGTGCTTTGTTTGATTTAAGCTTATTTATTTGTGTAATAACCTCTGTATATGAAATACTTTTGTCCAATAGTTTAATCTGTTGTTTATTAAGCTTTTTATTCATGTTTGTGGTTATAAACTCCTTTATTTTATCTTTAGGTTCCATGTTAATGTTATTATGGTTAATCTTGTGAAAGTGATTTCTAAATTCATCTAGTATTTCTGGTATACTAGAAACATTCTTCTTTTTCCTTAGAGAAAAGATTTCTTTGATGTGGTTTTGTTTATTCAACTTTTTTGTTTTATTTTTAAGTCTATGTAAGTATTTGGGGCTTATTGAATAAGACAAAAACTTGTATTTCTCTAAAGTTATTTTAACTTTATGAGTTAAAATTTCTTTGTATTTCTCATTTAGTTTGTTTATTTCTTCAATAACTTTCTTGCCCATAATATTTTCTTTATTATTATGTTTATAAGAGTCTAATTTACTTTGAATATCTAACAATTCCTTATCCCAAGATTTCCTTTTATTATTATACCATCTAATACTTTGTCCATATAGATATGATTTTAAGGCATCCCAAACATAAACAATGGAGACTTCAGGAGTATTATTTATGTCTAAAAATGTTTTACTTCTGAAAGTATATATTCTTTAGGGTCTTTTAGTTGAGTTAAGTATGCTGGTATCCTTTTGATCTGAACATTATGAGTATTTTTATCATGAATTCAAAAACAATTGAATTATGATCAGATATAGGACATGAAATGATTTTGGAATTAATTAAATCTGTTACCATCTGGTTAGAAATAAAGACCCTATCTATTTTTGAATAAGTTTTGTATCTGTTAGAAAAAAAGGTGTATGGTAATGATTTTGAATCTATCCGATTATTAATATCATTCAAATGATAAGAATTAGCAAAATCATTTAAATGTTTTGCATTAGATGTAATTCTTCTTTTCCCTA